>NW_013666642.1:344386-360597 GCF_000517525.1 Limulus polyphemus | reverse complement strand
ACTTCCCCATGTCTTGTAAGTACCACCATCAAATGTCTACTAACTTCCTCATGTATTACTGGTACCACCATCAAATGTCTACTAACTTCCTCATGTAACACAGGTCTCACCATCTAATGTCTACTAACATTTTAATGTATTACCAATACCACCATCAAGTGTAAACTCATTTTTTATGTATCATATGTACTTATCAAATGTGTATTAACTTCCTCATGTAATATAGGTCTCACCATCTAATGTCTACTAACATTTTAATGTATTACCAATACCACCATCAAGTGTAAACTCATTTTTTATATATCATAGGTATTTATCAAATGTGTATTAACTTCCTCATTTAATACAGGTACCACCATCCAACGTTTACTGACTTTCTCGTTTATTACAGGTACCTTCATAAAATGTCTACTGACTTTCTCATGTATTACAGGTACCACCATCAAATGTCTACTAACATCCTAAAGTTTTACCAATACCACCATCAAGTGTAAACTCATTTTTATGTATCATAGGTACTTATCAAATGTGTATTAACTTCCTCATGTAGTACAGGTACCACCATCCAACGTTTACTGACTTTCTCGTTTATTATAGGTACCTTCATAAAATGTCTACTGACATTCTCATATATTACTGGTACCACCATAGTATGTCTACTGACTTTCTCATGTATTACAGGTACCGCCATGCAATGCCTAATACTTTCCACATGCATTACAGGTACAACCATCAAGTGTCTACTAAATTCGTCATGTATTACTGGTACCTTTATAAAATGTCTAAAAACTTTCTCATGTATTATAGGTACCATCATCAAATGTCTAGTAACATCCTAATGTATTTCCAATACCACAATCAAGTGTAAACTCATTTTTTATGTATCATAGGTACTTATAAAATGTGTATTATCTTCCTCATGTGATACAGTTACCACCATCAAATGTTAACTGACTTCCTAATGCATTACAGGTACCATCAACTAATGCCTACCAACATCCTAAAGTATTACCAAAACCACCATCAAGTGTAAACTCATTTTTTATGTATCATAGGTACTTATCAAATGTGTATTAACTTCCTCATGTACTACAGGTACCACCATCAAATGTTTACTGATTTCCTTGTGTATTACAGGTACCACAATCAAATGTCTACTAACTTCCTCATGTATTACAAGTACAACCATCAGCTGTCTACTAATTTCCTCATATATTAAAAATACCACCATCAAGTGTAAACTCACTTTTTTTATGCATCACAGGTACTTATCAAATGTGTATTAACTTCCCCTTGTAATACAGGTACCACCGTCAAATGTATACTAACTTACTCATGACATACAGGTACCACCTTCAAATGTCTACTAACTTCCTTATGTATTACAGGTACCACAATCAAATGTCTACTAACTTCTTTATGTATTACAGGTACCATTATCAAATGTTATTCTATATCCTCATTTATTACTTGTTCCAGTAATAAATTTCTATGAACTTCCTAATATATTACAGAAACCACCATCAAATGTCTACTAACATCCTCAAGTATTACATGTACCACCATCAAATGTCTTCTAACTCCTTTTGTATTATACGTACGTCAATCAAATGTTTATTAACTATCTCGTTTATTACAGCTACCATCATCAGGTACCACCTTCAAATGTCTACTAAAAGCCTCATGTGTTACAGGTACCACCATCAAATGTCTACTAACTTCCTCATGTATTACAGGTACCACCATCAAATGTTTACTAACTCGTATGGTATTACAGGTACCACAATTAAATTTAAACTAACTTCCTCATGTATTACAGGTACCGCCAACAGATGTCTACTAACTTCCTCTTGGTTTCCAGGTAACACCTTCAAATGTCTACTAACTTCATCATGTATTACAAATACCACCATCAAGTGTAAACTCATTTTTTTATGTATCATAGGTACTTATCAAATCTGTATTAACTTCCTCATGTAACACTAGTACCATCTCAAATGCTTACTAACTTCCTCATGTATTACAGGTACCACCATCAAGTGTAAACGAAATTATTTATGTGTCATGGGTACTTATAAAATGTGTTTTAAGTTCTCCATGTAATACAGGTACCACAATCAAATGTTTACTGACTTCCTCATGTATTACAGGTACCACCATCAAATGCTTACTAAATTCCCCATGCATTACAGATACAACCGTCAAATGTCTACTAACATCCTCATGTATTACAGGTACCACCATCAAATGTTTACTAAGTTCCTCATTTATTAGAAGTACCACCATTAAATGTCTAGTAACTTCCTAATGTATTACAAATACCACCATCAAGTGTAAACTCATTTTTTTATGTATGATAAGTACTTATCAAAGGTGTATTAAGTTTCTCATGTTTTACAGGTGTCACTATCAAATGCCTACTAACTTTTTAATGCATTACAGGTACAACCATCAAATGTCTACTAACATACTCATGTATTACAGGTATTACATCAAGTGTAAACTCATTTTTTATGTATCATAAGTACCTATCAAAGGTGTATTAACTTTCTCATCTTTTAAAGGTGTCACTATCAAATGCCTACTAATTCCCTTATACATTACAGGTACAACCATCAAATGTCTACTAACATACTCATGTATTACAGGTACCACCATCAAATGTCCACTAAAGCCTATGGTATTACAGGTACCACCATTAAGTTTAAACACACTTTTTTTATGTATCAAAAGTACTTATCAAATGTGTATTAACTTCCTCATATAATACAGGCACCACCATCAAATGTTTACTGACTTCCTCATATAATACAGGTACCACCATCAAATATTTACTGACTTCCTCATGTATTACAGGTACCACCATGAAATATCTACTAACGCCTTTGGTATTACAGGTACCACCATTAAGTGTGAACTCATTTTTTTATGTATCATAGGTACTTATCAAATGTGTATTAACTTCCCCATGTAATACAGGTACCACCATTAAATGTATAATAACTCCCTCATGTCTTACACTAACCACCATCAAATGTCTACTAACTTCCTCATGTAATACAGGTACCACCATCAAGTGTAAACTAATTTTTTATGTATCATAGGTACTTATCAAATGTGTATTAACTTCCTCATATAATACAGGTACCACCATCAAATGTTTACTGACTTCCTCATGTATTACAGGTACCACCATGAAATATCTACTAACTTCCTCATGTAATACAGGTACCATTATCAAATGTCAAATAGCTTCCTCATGTATTACAGGTACCACCATCAAATGTCTACTAACGTCCTCATGTATTACAGGTACCACCATCAAATGTCTACTAACGCCTTTGGTATTACAGGTACTACCATTAAGTGTGAACTCACTTTTTTATGTATCATAGGTACTTATCAAATGTGTATTAACTTCCCCATGTAACACAGGTACCACCATCAAATGTCTACTAACTTCCTCATGTAATACAGGTACCACCATCAAATGTTTACTGACTTCCTCATGTATTACAGGTACCACCATTAAATGTCTACTAACTTCCTGATGTAATATAGGTACCACTATCAAATGTCTTCTAACATTCTCATGTATTACGGGTACCACCATCAAATGTCTACTAAGTTCCTCATGTATTAGAAGTACCACCATTAAATGTCTAGTAACTTCCTAATGTACTACAAATACCACCATCAAGTGTAAACTCATTTTTTATGTATGATAAGTACTTATCAAAGGTGTATTAACTTTCTCATGTTTTACAGTTGTCACTATCAAATGCTTACTAATTCCCTAATAGATTACAGGTACAACCATCAAATGTCTACTAACATACTCATGTATTACAGGTACCACCATCAAATGTCTACTAACGCCTATGGTATTACAGGTACCACCATTAAGTTTAAACACACTTTTTTATTGTATCAAAAGTACTTATCAAATGCGTATTAGTTTAATCATGTAATACAGGTACCACCATCAAATGTTTACTGACTTCCTCATATATTACTGGTACCACCATAGCATTTCTACTAACTTCGTCATGTATTACAAGTACCACCATCAAATGTCTACTAACTTCCTCATGTATTATAAATACCAACATCAAGTGTTAACTCATTTTTTTATGTATCATAGGTACTTATCAAATGTGTATTAACTTCCTCATGTAATACTGGTACCACTCTCAAATGCTTACTAACTTCCTCATGTATTACAGGTACCAGCATCAAGTGTAAACTAAATTTTTTATGCATCATAGGTACTTATCAAATGTGTATTAACTTCCTCATGTAATACAGGTATCATCATTAAATGCCTACTAACTTCGTCATGCATTATAGGTACAAGCATCAAGTGTAAAGTCATTTTTGTACGTATCATAGGTACTTATCATATGTGTCTTAACTTCCTCATGCAATATAGGTACCATCATCAAATGTATACTATCTTCCTCATGTAATATAGGTACCACCATAAACTCTCTACTAATTTAGTAATGTATTACAAGAACCACCATCAAAATTCTATTAACTTTCTCATGTATTATAGATACCAATATCAAGTGTTGACTCATTTTTTTATGTATCAAAGGTACTTAACAAATGTGTATTAACTTTCTCATGTTTTACAGGTATCATCATCAAGTGCCTATTAACTTCCTCATGCATTACAGGTACAACCATCAAATGTCTACTAACTCTTATGGTATTACAGGTACCACCATCAAGTGTAAACTCATTTTTTGTGTTTTATAGGTACTTATTAAATGTGTATTAACTTCCTCATGCCTTACAGGTACCACCATCAGATGTTTACTGACTTCCTGATATAAACCACTTACAATAGTACAATACACAAATTAATATCTGATGTACACCACTTACAATAGTACAATACACAAATTAAAATCTGATGTACACCACTTACAACAGTACAATACACAAATTAATATCTCAAGTACACCACTAAGTAGAGTAAAATACACAAATTACTTTCTGATATAAACCACTTACAATAGTACAATACAAAAATTAATATCTTATATTCACCACTGGTCCACGTATCTTTAGCTCTTGGAACAAGTTCCTTGACATGTGAATTATTTTGTTGTAGAAACAATGCTGGTCTACCTATCATTAGCTTACCGAAGCATTTCCTTGGTATTTAAACTATTTTGTTTATACAAACAAAGCTGGTCCACGTATATTTGGCTCGCGGAACATGTTCTTTGACATGTGAATTATTTTGTTGTACAAACAATGCTTCTACACATATTTTTAGCTCACGGAACATGATCCTTGATATGTGAATTGTTTGGTATGTACAAACAATGCTGGTCCACGTATATTTAGCTGACGGAACATGTTCTTTGACATGTGAATTGTTTTGTTGTACAAACAATGCTGGTCCATGTATCATTAGCTTACCGAAGCTTTTCCTTGACATGTGAATTGTTTGGTATGTACAAACAATGCTGGTCCACGTATATTTAGCTGACGGAACATGTTCTTTGACATGTGAATTATTTGGTATGTACAAACAATGCTGGTCCACGTATTTTTAGCTCATCGAACATGTTCCTTGACATGTGAATCATTTTGTTGTAGAAACAATGCTGGTCTATGTATCATTAGCTTACCGAAGCATTTCCTTTATTTGTGAAATGTTTGGTATGTACAAACAAAACTGGTCCACCTATCTTTAGCTCATGGAACATGTTCCTTGACGTGTGAATTATTTGGTATGTAAAAAAAACAATGCTGGTTCACGTAACTTTAGCTCACGGTACCGGTTTCTTGACATGTGATTTGTTTTGTTTTACAGACAATGCTGCTCCACGTATCTTTAGCTCACCAAAGATGTTCCTTGACATGTGAATTGTTTTGTTGTACAAACATTGCCGCTCCACGTAACATTTGAATTGTTGGGCATGTACAAATAATGCTGCTCCACGTATTTTTAGCTCACGGAACATATTCCTCGACATGTGAATTGTTTTGTAGTACAAACAATACTGGTCCATGTATCATTAGCTTACCGAAGCTTTTCCTTGACATGTGAACTGTTTGGTATATACAAACAATGGTGGTCCACTTATCTTTAGCTCACGGAACATGTTCTTTGACATGTGAATTGTTTTGTTTTCCAAACAATGCTGCTAAACGTATCATTAGCTTACCGAATCATATCCTTGATGTGTGAACTGTTTGGTATGTAAAAAAAACAATGCTGGTCCACGTATCTTTAGCTCATGGAACATGTTCCTTGTCATATGCATTATTGGTATGTACAAACAATGCTGGTCCACGTATCTTTAGCTCACGAAACATGTTCCTTGACATGTATATGTTTTGTGTTTAAACAATGCTGGTCCACGTATCCTTCGCTCACCGAACATGATCTTTGATATGTGAATTCTTTGGTATGTACAAACAATGCTGGTCCATTTATATTTAGCTCACGTAACATGTTCCTTGACATTTGAATTGTTTGGCATGCACAAACAAAGCTGGTCCACGTATATTTAGATCACGGAACATGTTCTACGACATGTGAATTGTTTTTTCAGACAAACAATGCTGGTCCACGTATCTTTAGCACACTGAACATGTTCCTTGACATTTGAATAGTTTGGCATGCACAAACAAAGCTGTTTCTCGTATCTTTAGCTCTTGCAACATGTTCCTTGACATGTGCATTATTTGGTATGTACAAACAATGCTGGTCCACGTATCTTTAGCTCACGGAACATGTTCCTTGACAAGTGAATTATTTGATATGTACAAATAATGCTGGTCCACGTATCTTTAGCTCACGGAACATGTTCCTTGACATGTGAACTGTTTGGTATGTACAAACAATGCTGGTCCACGTATATTTAACTCACTGAACATGTTCCTTGACATGTGAAATATTGGGTACTTACATGCAATGCTGGTCCACGTATCTTTACCTCACTGAAATTGTTCTTTGACTTTTGAATTGTTTTGTTGTACCAACAATGCTGCCCCACGTATCTTTAGCTCACCAAAGATGTTCCTTGACATGTGAATTGTTTTGTTGTACAATCAATGCCGCTCCACGTATCTTTAGCTCATTGAACATGTTTCATGACATGTGAACTATTTTGTATGTACAAACAATGCTGGTCCACGTATCTTTAGCTCACGGAACATGTTCCTCGACATGTGAATTGTTTTGTTGTACAAAACATGCTTCTAAACGTATTTTAGCTCACGGAACATGATCCTTGATATGTGAATTGTTTGGTATGTACAAACAATGCTGGTCCACGTATATTTAGCTGACGGAACATGTTCTTTGACATGTGAATTGCTTTGTTGTACACACAATACTGGTCCACGTATTTTTAGCTCACTAAATATGTTCCTCTACATGTGAATTGTCTTGTTGTACAAATAATGCTGATCTACGTATGCTTCTCTCACCGAATTGATCCTTGATAAGTGAACTGTTTTTGGACAAACAATGCTAGTCCACGTATCATTACCTCATGGAACTTGTTCGTTGACATGTGAATTGTTTTGTTGTACAAACAATGCTGGTCCACGTACCTTTAGCTCACGGCACAGGTTTCTTGATATGTGAATTGTTTTTTGTTTGTTTTTTTTTGTACAAAAAATGCTGGTCCACGTATATTTAGCTCACCGAATATGTTCCTTGACATGTGAAATGTTTTGTTGTACAAACAATGCAGGTCCACGTATGTTTAGCTCACAAATCATGTTCCTTGACATGTGAATTGTTTTGTTTTACAAACATTGCTGTTTTACGTATCTTTAGTTCACGGAACATGCTCTTTGACATGTGAATTATTTGGTACGTACAAGCAATGCTGGTCCGTGTATCATTAGCTTATCAAAGCTTTTCCTTGACACGTGAACTGTTTGGTATGTAAAAACAATGCTGTTCCACGTATCCTTCGCTCACCAAACATACTCCTTGATATTTGAATTGTTTATTATGTACAAACAATGCTGGTCCAATTATACTTAGCTCACAGAATATGTTCCTTAACATGTGTATTGTTTTGTTGTACAAACAATGTTGTTCTATGTATCTTTAGCTCACGAAACATGTTCCTTGACATGTGAATTGTTTTGTTGTACAAATATTGCTGTTCCAAGTATCTTTAGCTTTCGGAACATGTTCCTTGACATGTGAATTATTTGGTATGTACAAACAATTCTGTTGTGCGTATCTTTAGCTCACGGTAAAGATTTCTTGACATGTGATTTGTTTTCTTGTACAAACAATGCTGGTCCACTTCTCTTTCGCTCACTGAACATGTTCCTTGACATTTGAATTGTTTGGCATACATAAACAAAGATCGTCCACGTATCTTTAGATCACTGAAAATGTTCTACGACATGTGAATTGTTTTTTTTTGACAAACAGTGCTGGTCCACGTATCTTTAGCTCACTGAACATGTTAATTGATATATGAATAGTTTGGCAGGCACAAACAAAGCTGGTCCACTTACCTTTAGTTCTTGGAACAGGTTCCTTGACATGTAAACTGTTTGGTATGTGCAAACAAAGCTGGTACACGTATGTTTAGCTCATGGAACATGTTCCTTGACATGTGAATTATTTTGTATCTACAAACATTGCTGGTCAACGTATCTTTACCTCACGGAACTGGTTCCTTGACATGTGAATTGTTTTGTTGTACAAACAATGTTGGTCCACGTATCCTTCGCTCACCGAACATTATCCTTGATATGTGAATTGTTTGGTATGTACAAACAATGCTGGTCCACATATATTTAGCTCACTGAACATGTTCCTTGACATGTGAAATATTTGGTATGTACAAAGTATGCCGGTTAACGAATCTCTAGCTCACGGAAAATGTTCCTTGACATGTGATATTTTTTGTTGTACAAACAATGCTGGTCCACGTATCTTTAGGTCACCAGATATGTTCCTTGACTTGTTAAATATATTTGTTGTGTACAAACAATGCTGGTCCACGTATATCTAGCTCATAGAACATGTTCTTTCGTCAAGGAACATGTTCGGTGAGCTAAATATACGTGGACCAGCTCGGTTTGTACAACAACACAATTCACATGTCAAGGAAAATCTTCGGTTAGCTAAAGATACGTGAACCAGCATTGTTTGTACAACAAAACAATTCATATGTGAAGGAACCTGTTCCAGAAGCCAAAAAATACGTTTAGCATCATTGTTTGTAAAACAAAAAATTCACATGTCAAAGAACATGTTCTGTGAGCTAAACATAAGCCGAACAGCATTTTTTGTACAACAAAACAATACACATGTGAAGGAACCCGTTCAGTGAGCTAAGGATACGTGGACCAGCATTGTTTGTACATTCCAAATATTTCACATGTCAAGGAACATGTTTGGTGAGCTAAAGATACGTGGACCAGCATTGTTTTTACATTCCAAATATTTCACATGTCAAGGAACATGTTTGATAAGCTAAAGATACATGGACCAGCATTGTTTGTGCAACAAAACAATTCAAATGTACCACTTTCTATGTACATACCAAATATTTCACATGTCAAGGATCATGTTCGTTGAGCGATGGAACGTGGACCAGCATTGTTTGTACAATAAAACAATTTACATGTCAAGGAACATCTTTGTTGAGCTAAACATACGTGGAGCAGCATTGTTTGTACAACAAAATAATTCACATATAAAGATATGTGGACCAGCATTGTTTGTACCTACCAAAAAATGCACATATCAAAAAACATGTTCCGTGAGCTAAATATACGTGGACCAGCATTGTTTGTACAACAAAACAATTCACATGTCAAGTAACATTTTCGGTTAGCTAAAGATACGTGCATCAACGTTTTTTGTACAACAAAACAATTCACATGTCAAGGAACATGTTCGGTGAGCTAAAGATACGTCGCTCACGGAAGATGTTCCTTGACATGTGAATTGTTTTGAGTACAAACAATGCTGGTCCACGTATCCTTCGCTCACCGAACATGAACCTTTATATGTGAATTGTTTTGTTGTACAAACAATGCTGGCCACGTATTTTTAGCTCACCAAACATGTTCCTTGACATGTGAAATATATGGTATGTATAAACAATGCTGGTCCACGCATCATTAGCTCACTGAACAGGTCCTTCACTTGTGAATTGTTTTGTTGTACAAACAATGCTGGTCGACGTATCTTTAGCTCATTGAATATGTTCCTTATATTTGAATTGTTTGGCATGCACAAACAAAGCTGATCCACGCATCTTTAGCTCATGGAATATGTTCCTTGACATGTGCATTATTTGGTATGTACAAACAATGCTGTTCCACATATCTTTAGCTCACCGAACATGTTCCTTGAAATGTGAATCGTTTTGTTGTAAAAACATTGTTGTTCTATGTATCTTTAGCTCACGGAACATGTTCCTTGACATGTGAATTATTTGGCACGTACAAGTAATGCTGGTCCATGTATCATTAGCTTATCGAAGCTTTTCATTGACACGTGAACTGTTTGGTATATACAAACAATACTGGTACACGTATTATTAGCTCATTGCACATATTCCTCGACATGTGAATTGTTTTGTTGGACAAACAATGCTGGTCTATGTATCATTAGCTTACCCAACTTTTCGTTGACACGTGAACTGGTATACGTATCTTTATCTCATGGAACTTGTTCCTTGACATGTGAATTGCTTGGTATGTACAAGCAATGCTGGTCCATGTATCATTAGCTTACCGAAGCTTTTCCTTCATACGTGAACTTTTTGATATGTACAAACAATACTAGTCCACGTATTCTTAGATCACGGTACAAGTTCCTTGATATGTGAATTATTTTGTTTTACAAACAATGCTGGTCCAAATATATTTAGCTCACCGAATATGTTCCTTGATATGTGAATTGTTTTGTTGTACAAACGATGCTGTTCCACGTATCTTTACCTCTTGGAACATGTTCCTTGACATGTGAATTGTTTTGTTGTACAAACAATGCAGGTCCACGTATCTTTAGCTCACTAAACATGTTCCTTGACATGTGAATTGTTTTGTTGTATAAACATTGCGGTTCCACGTATTTTTAGCTCACCGAAAATATCCCTTGACATGTGAATTGTTTGGCATGCACAAACATTGCGGTTCCACGTATCTTTAGCTCACTGAACATGTTCCTTCACATGTGAATTATTTTGGTTGTACAAACAATACTGGTCCACGTATCGTTAGCTCATGGAACATGTTCCTTGACATGTAAATTGATTGATATGTACATACAATGTTGGTCCACGTATATTTAGCTCACCGAACATGTTCCTTAACATGTGAATTGTTTGATATGTACAAACAATGTTGTTCTGTGTATAATTAGCTCACGGAACATGTTCCTTGACATGTGAATGCTTTCGTACGTACAAGCAATGCTCGTCCGTGTATCATTAGCTTACCGAATGTTTTCCTTGACATCAGAACTGTTTGGTATGCAGAAAAAAACTGGTCCACGTATTTTTAGCGCATGGAACATGTTCCTTGACATGTGAATTGTTTTATTGTATAAACATTGCAGTTCTACGTATCTTTAGCTCTCGGAACATGTTCCTTGAAATGTGAATTATTTGGTATGTACAAACAATCCTGGTCCATGTATCATTAGCTTACCGAAGCTTATCCTTGACACGAAAACTGTTTGGTATGTACATACAATACTGGTCCAGGTATCTTTAGCTCATGGAACATGTTCCTCGACATATGAATTGTTTTGTTGTACAAACAATGCGGGTCCACGTATCTTTAGCTCACAAAACATATTCCCTGACATGTGAATTGTTTTGTTGTACAAACATTGCTGGTCACTGTATCATTAGCTTACCGAAGCTTATCCTTGACATTTGAACTGTTTGGTATGTACAAACAATACTGGTTCACGTATCGTTAGCTCATGGAACATGTTCCTTGCCATGTGAATTGTATGGTATGTATAAACAATGCTGGTCCACGTATCTTTAGCTCACTGAAGATGTTCCTCGACATGTCAGTTGTTTTGTTGTACAAACAATGCTGGTACACGTATGATTATCTCACTGAACATGTTTTTATATCATGACAATAGCCTTCACAAATATTACATGTGATTCATAATCGAAAAGCATATTCAACAAGTATTTACACTGCAGAAAATACTGACAAAAATAATTTGTAAAATATAAAAAGGATAAGCTTTTACACAGTATAGTCCCTTTCCTAAAATATGAAGTCGTTTGAAAAATCTGTTTAGTCGTCTCGCGGTATGGCTTTTTAACTTATTTTATTTTCGTTTAATGTCCAAAAAGAAATATTCCGTGGTCAACTGCCATCACTGGGATTATATCTAACACTAAACACCACAATATCAGGGTTGTTCTGATTTTTGATTATTTCTTCAGTACTCAAGTCTCAAAACTTTGGTATGTTTCTTTTCTGTAAGTCAATGTCTTCAAAACATTTCTTTGAGTCGATATGTTGTTATCATATTTGTGGTCAATTCTACATAATTTGATTTGTTGTTGTTTGATAGATGTTGTCTGCGGACTTACAACGCTAGAAACCGGGTTTCGATACCCGTGGTGGACAGAGTACGGATAACCCATTGTGTAGCTTTGTGCTTAACTTCACGGGATATGTTAATTTCGTTCTCTTTGGCTATATAATCATTCCGAAATATTACATTAGAATCCAGACTTATCAATAGTGAAAACGTGCCATCTTTTGAGCTTCTTCTTGGCTGACTTTGGCTTCTCACAGGCAAATTCAAATATAATTTAAATTATGTTTCTTAAGTGAATCTCTCAATCTTTATAGGTGTATTCGGATTTTATTATCACACCCATAATACTATACACAGAAGAAATAAAGTAAATGCAAGTTCAAGTATTTTGTATGAACTCGGTACTGAGAGCAACCACTTTTTTTAAATATGGTACATATACAAAATAACGATGACAAGAAACACCAAATACAAAACTGTTTCAACTTACAGGGCACGTGCCTTTATTTTATATTATTTTGTAAGAATATAATCATATATACATTAGGCATTTAATTCACCTTACAAACAATATGTTCTCAACAGGTTAAACTTGTTGTTGAATGTCACCATTTTAAAAATACTTAAACTAACTAAAAACATTTTACCATGCCTTATTTATTTTATTGCCCAGTATTTTTATAATGAATTATCCGAGTATTTGAATTACTTTATATAAAAGTCTTAGTCTTTAGTAATATATGAAAAACATATAGAAAGAAAAACAGACGGTTAATGTAATTCTTCAATCGCAATAACTTGGTCTTTCGAACTTCGTAGTATCGATCATGTTTCAAGAAACAAATAAATATTTGTATTAAATTAAATTAAAAACTTTCTCCGTCCTTTTCGTCTGCACTTCACTTGAATAACATACGTTTGTTAATGAGACAACTGTATAGATTTTTGGTTTTGCAGCTCCATCTTTAAGAATTGCTCATAGTAATATCTATATAGTTCCCTAATAGTAATAGCGAGAGGCCCTATACAGCTGCCTTGCCTTATGTTCTTTAAAGAGCTGAATATAACGTATTATACTTCTATACAAAATAAGCCGTGATAAACATAACTACAAATTTTAACTTGTTAGAAAACATTAGCATGATATGAAATAACTGAAATTCAAGGGAAGTGAGCCTATTTCTATTAATAAAATAAGCTGAAAGACTCACGCAATTGAGATTTAAAAAAATACGACCGCGATTCACCAGAAAATTTTCTGTTTGTAGACAGACGTAAGTTTTTACACAACACAGGTATTTAACAAATTCCATCGAAGTAGGAGACACATCAGGGGCCAGGAACGAATGCCACTAGTCCCGTGTAAAAGGTAGTATAATTTTTCACAACGGTAGCCCTACAAGAACGGAAAATATCACAATTTTTCAACAATTGAGAAATGACCATCTGAGGCATAAAAATATACAAATTCAAATATTTCACAATAAGTTTTTTATATGATATTCGTAAAAACCATGGATAAGCCAAGAAGGTGATAAGAAAACGAAACTAATTAGATATATTACTTCACAAATTGCATCTGTTTTACATACATTTATTACTATCAAACCCGCTTCACGCTTTCGAGAGTGACAGTCATTCTCGCTATTCGATTTAGAGTAGCCGCCTTAGGCGGCGGATGCTGCTAAATTATTTTTGCCTCTAGTCAGCAGGTCAAAATTATGGAAGGCTATGCTTGACCTATCCGCTAGCCTGTTGTGTGTATAACGTCGTTCAGGTGACAAAAGAAACAGACAAACCTTTATTGCATTCGTTTTAGTTAGTGTATTTTATGCAATATTTTTCATTACTTTTGTTTGGGGAGAGAAACAGAACCTTAGAAAAGAACTTGGCAGCTAAATGAAACCAACATTTCAAACTTTACGTCTGTTAGTTTCGAAAAGAAAGCATGTGCGCTTCGTCTTTAATTACTATTGTCCCCTTCCTGGTTCGAATTGCGTTCGAACATGATTTTCATAAGTTGTGAGGAATCCTTTATTCGTATTGCTACCCCTCCCCTTCATAAAAAATCATTGGTGAATTACAATTTTTCAGTTTTCATACGTTCATCGTATGTACTCAAATTCAAAATGGTGAACGTACATATAAATTGTCTTTGATAAATTTTCCCAAAAGCAGTAACTACTTCATAACTTAAACTTATTTTACTACTACGCTTGTTGTGTTTTGAAAATTTATTTTAATTTTGGTGTTTTCTTTTTTCAATTTCAATTTTTAGAAGAAAACAAAAACAATAATAGGTAAAAGACTTGACCTACATTTTCGATGACGAGGAACCCACTTTGAGACTAATAATGCTTGAAGACGGCTTGAATGGGTAATGAAGAAAAACGTTTAATATAAGTTTAACATAACAGCAAATGTACAACGTTTTGACAATATTTTGATGATGACAAAACCTTGTCGAAACGCTCTACACTTGCTGTTATGTTAAACTTATATTAAAGTTTCTCTTCATTACCCATTCAAGCCGTCTCCAAGCATTATTGACCTACATTTTGTTGAATGTTGAGGCCAGTTCTTTCTTGTTAAGCCGCTTTGGGGGAATGTCAGTTTTGATCAGTAGTTCTGAGTCAAATCAGAGCAAAAGTTCGAGTTCCAAGCTATTTTTAAAACTATGAATTTGATTAATTTTTATGGTATCTTAATGTTCCCACCACACCCACCCACCCACACTACTGATATCGATTAAACTATAAAATCGCCTGATTTAATTAACTTGACTAACTTGGATCTAACCCAAATATACTGAAACTTAGAGGAGAGATTCAATGGAGATTAAAACCAATCCTTCTTTGTCCCACATAAAATTGGTGAAGAAATAATTAATAGATTTTACAAGAGATAATGACTTTAATTACTAATAACTGAACAATTGGTTTGTAGCATTACTGATATGTAGACATTATAACGATTATTAACTGGTTAAATATTCAGTGGTTATATTCGGTTACACAGTATATTGAAATTAATAGGTAAAACAGCACCAAATTACACTTTATTTTCAGGCGATCAGCAGGTAAGAAGCATGAGAAAGCTATTAAAAACTAACTTACTTAGATACAAATATGTTTTGAAGCATGAGTCACATTGCCTGTTTATTAACAATAAAACTTAAAAACAGTTAAATGTTGTGACGAAACAGTCTTCTTTTGTGCCACATTCGTTATGTTCACTCAGCGAGCAAAGAAAGATTTGAACTGAGCTATCTCTGAAAATATCGATATTACAAAAACATTATCTCCAACATTCTCTATCACCGTTTTACAACCTACTGATCGAGTTCCAAGACTCCCGTCATTTCAGTTCACATATACTTAACAAGGGCGTCATTAAGGCAGAGCAGAGGAGGAAGTTGCCCCTCGTAACTAATAATATTTGTTTAGTTTAGGAACAATGCAGATACTTATATATATATAATGTGTAGTTTATACTATTTGAGTAGTTATTAAATAACACTGGAAATCACCAAAGCAAATGCTCCCAAAATAGACCGATTTTTAAGTTTTAACCTTTAAAAAAACCCAATACCTTCCAATGACCTAAAACTCCAATACAAGTTGCACTCCATCTAAATCTAAAATGGCCCTCCTGGTACTTGATCAAAATACTTTGT
>NW_013666642.1:341595-343662 GCF_000517525.1 Limulus polyphemus | reverse complement strand
TTGGTATGTACAAGCAATGCTGGTCCATGTATCATTAGCTTACCCAACTTGTTCCTTTACATGTGAATTGATTGGTATGTACAAGCAATGCTGGTCCATGTACCATTAGCTTACCGAAGCTTTTCCTTCACACGTGAACTTTTTGATATGCACAAACAATACTAGTCCAAATATAGTTAGCTCACCGAATATGTTCCTTGATATGTGAATTGTTTTGTTGTACAAACAATGCTTGTCTATGTATCATTAGCTTACCCAACTTGTTCCTTGACATGTGAATTGCTTGGTATGTACAAGCAATGCTGGTCCATGTATCATTAGCTTACCGAAGCTTTTCCTTCACACGTGAACTTTTTGATATGCACAAACAATACTAGTCCAAATATATTTAGCTCACCGAATATGTTCCTTGATATGTGAATTGTTTTGTTGTACAAACGATGCTGTTCCACGTATCTTTAGCTCACAGAAAATGTCCCTTGACATGTGAATTGTTTGGCATGCACAAACATTGCCGGTTCCACAAATCTTTAGCTCTCGGAACATGTTCGTTGACATGTGAATTATTTGGTATGTACAAGCAATGCTGATACACGTATCTTTAGCTCACTGAACATATTCCTTCACATGTGAATTATTTTGGTGTTCAAACAATGCTAGTCCATGTATCATTAGCTTACCGAAGCTTATCCATGACATGTGAAATGTTTGGTTTGTACTACCAATACTGGTCCACGTATCTTTAGCTCATGGAACATGTTCTTTGACATGTGAATTGTTTGATATGTACAAACAATGCTGGTTCACGTATATTTAGCTCCACCGATCTTGTTCTTTTACATGTGAATTGTCCGGTATGTGCAAACAATGCTGGTCCACGTATATTTAACTCACCGAACATGTTCCTTGAAATGTGAATCGTTTTGTTGTAAAAACATTGTTGTTCCACGTATCTTTAGCTCACTGAACATGTTCCTTCACATGTGAATTATTTTGGTGTTCAAACAATGCTGGTCCATGTATCATTAGCTTACCGAAGCTTTTCATTGACACGTGAACTGTTTGGTATATACAAACAATACTGGTACACGTATTTTTAGCTCATTGCACATATTCCTCGACATGTGAATTGTCAAGGAACATGTTTAGTGAGCTAAAGATACGTGGACCTGCATTGTTTGTACAACAAAACAATTCACATGTCAAGGAACATGTTCCGAGAGGTAAAGATACGTGGACCAGCATTGTTTGTAAAACAAAACAATTCACATATCAAGGAACCTGTACCGTGATCTAAGAATACGTGGACTAGTATTGTTTGTACATATCAAAAAGTTCACGTACGAAGGAAAAGCTTCGGTAAGCTATTGATACATGGACCAGCATTACTTGTACATACCAAGCAA
Source organism: Limulus polyphemus (assembly GCF_000517525.1). Lineage (NCBI taxonomy): Eukaryota > Metazoa > Arthropoda > Merostomata > Xiphosura > Limulidae > Limulus > Limulus polyphemus. The sequence goes on along the minus strand of NW_013666642.1, from coordinate 342,256 downwards.
TTCACATGTCAAGGAATAAGTTACATGAGATAAAGCTACGTGGACCAGTATTGTTTGTACATACCAAACAGTTCACGTGTCAAGGAAAAGTTGGGTTAGCTAATGATACATAGACCAGCATTGTTTGTACAACAAAACATGTGAATTGTTTTGTTGTACAAACAATGCTGGTCCACGTATCTTTAGCTCAAAAATATGTTTCCTGACATATGAATTTTTTTGTTGAACAAACAATGCTGGTCCACGTATCTTTAGCTCAAAAACATGTTTCCTGACATATGAATTTTTTTGTTGAACAAACAATGCTGGTCCACCTATCCTTAGCAAATTGAAAATGTTCCTTGGCATGTGATTTTTTTTTGTACAAACAATGCTTGTCGACGTATATTTAGCTCACCAAACATGTTCTTTGACATGTGAATAATTTTGTTATACAAACAATGCTGCTAATGGTATTTTTAGCTCACTGAACATGTTCATTGACATGTGAATTATTTTGTTGTACAAACAATGCTGGTCCACGTATGTTTAGCTCAAGAACAGGATCCTTGACATGTGAATTGTTTTGTTTTACAAACAATAGTGGTCCACGTATCCTTAGCTCAAAAACAGGTTTCCTGACATGTGAATTGTTTTGTTGTACAAACAATGCTGGTCCACG
>NW_013666642.1:339782-340655 GCF_000517525.1 Limulus polyphemus | reverse complement strand
CAATGCTGGTCCACGTTCCATCGCTCGACAAACATGATCCTTGAAATGTGAATTGTTTGGTATGTACAAACAATGCTGGTTCACGTATATTTAGCTCACCGAAAATGTTCCTTGACATGTGAATGGTTTTGTTGTACAAAAATGCTGGTCGACGTATCTTTAGCTTACGGAACATTTTCCTTGATATGTGCATTTTTTGGTAGGTACAAACAATGCTGGACCACATATCTTTATCTCACGGAAGATGTTCCTTGACATGTGAATTGTTTTGAGTACAAACAATGCTGGTCCACGTATCCTTCGCTCACCGAACATGAACCTTGATATGTGAATTGTTTTGTTGTACAAACAATGCTGGCCACGTATTTTTAGCTCACCAAACATGTTCCTTGACATGTGAAATATATGGTATGTATAAACAATGCTGGTCCACGCATCGTTAGCTCACTGAACAGGTTCCTTCACTTGTGAATTGTTTTGTTGTACAAACAATGCTGGTCGACGTATCTTTAGCTCATTGAATATGTTCCTTATATTTGAATTGTTTGGCATGCACAAACAAAGCTGATCCACGCATCTTTAGCTCATGGAATATGTTCCTTGACATGTGCATTATTTGGTATGTACAAACAATGCTGTTCCACATATCTTTAGCTCACCGAACATGTTCCTTGAAAAGTGAATCGTTTTGTTATAAAAACATTGTTGTTCTATGTATCTTTAGCTCACGGAACATGTTCCTGGACATGTGAATTATGTGGTACGTACAAGTAATGCTGGTCCATGTATCATTAGCTTACCGAAGCTTTTCATTGACACGTGAACTGTTTGGGAGAAACAAACAATACTGGTACACGTATTTTTAGCTCATTG
>NW_013666642.1:337628-338896 GCF_000517525.1 Limulus polyphemus | reverse complement strand
GTACAAACAATGCTGGGCCACGTATCTTTAGCTCACGGAACATGTTTCTTGACATGTCAATTGTTTTGTTGTACAAACAATGCTGGGCCACGTATCTTTAGCTCACGGAACATGTTTCTTGACATGTCAATTGTTTTGTTGTACAAACAATGCTAGTCTACGTATCATTAGCTTACAGAAGCATTTCCTTTACATGTGAACTGTTTGGTATGTACAAAGAAGCTGGTCCACGTATCTTTAGCTCATGGAACATGTTCCTTGACATGTAAAATATTTGATATGTACAAACAATGCTGGTCCACGTATCCTTAGCTCACGGTACAAGTTTCTTGATATGTGAATTGTTTTGTTGTACAAACAATGCTGGTCGAACTATATTTAGCTCACCGAATATGTTCCTTGACATGTAAAATGTTTTGTTGTACAAACAATGAAGGTTCCCGTTTCTTTAGCTCACTGAATATATTCCTTGACGTGTGAATCGTATGGTATGTATAAACAATGCTGGTCCACGTATCTCTAGCTCATGGAACATGTTCCTTGAAAGGTGAATTATTTGGTATGTACAAGCAATGCTGGGCCATGTATCATTAGCTTACCGAAGCTTTTCCTTGACACGTGAACTGTTTAATATGTAAAAACAATACTGGTCCACGTATCTTTAGTTCATGGAACATGTTCTTCCACATGTGAATTGTTTTATTGTACAAACAATGCTGGTCCAAGAATCATTAGCTTACCGAACTTTTCCTTGAGATGTGAATTATTTGGTATGTACAAACAATGCTGGTCCACGTATTATTACCTTACGGTACAGGTTTCTTGACATTTGAATTGTTTAGTATGTACAAAAAAGCTGGACCACGTATAATTAGCTCATCGAATATGTTCCTTGCCATGTGAATTGTTTTCTTGTACAAACAATGCTAGTCCACGTATCTTGAGCTCACTGAAAAGGTTCCTTTACATGTCAATTTTTTTTTGTACGAACAATGCTGGTCTACGTATCATTAACTTACAGAAGCATTTCCTTGACATGGGAACTGTTTGGTATGTACAAAAATGCGGGTCCCCTTATCTTTAGCTCATGAAACATGTTCTTTGACATGTGAATTATTTGGTATGTACAAACAATGCTGGTCCACGTATCGTTAGCTCACGGTACAGGTTCCTTGATATGTGAATTGTTTTGTTGTACAAACAATGCACTTCCACGTATCTTTAGCTCAAGAAATATGTTCCTTAGCAGGTGAATTGTTTTGTTGTAC
>NW_013666642.1:332926-336850 GCF_000517525.1 Limulus polyphemus | reverse complement strand
CGATTTTTAAGTTTTAACCTTTAAAAAAACCCAATACCTTCCAATGACCTAAAACTCCAATACAAGTTGCACTCCATCTAAATCTAAAATGGCCCTCCTGGTACTTGATCAAAATACTTTGTAATTCGTCACCTTCGTAAGAGTAGTATTGTGAAGAACAAATTATATTTATAGGTGGGAAATAATGTTCAGTGGAAGGTTCGAATATAACTAGCATAGGTTATTAAATCAAGTCATCATCCCTTTCATTGTTAAGAAACAACTTACCATAAAAGTTATCCATTATGTATATGTTTGTGTGTTATCATTCATCACCCAGAGTTGGCTGGCTTGATTATATATATATATATATATTTGTATGGAAACTATCCGATGGTGTACAGCAGTTATTTTGTTTTAGGATTTTTTCCCAAGAAGAGAGATAAAAACATTTTGAAATGTAGCACATTTCTACTTTTTTTATAGACCTTTGGCTTTGAATTTAAAGACACAAGTACTTAATCAGTTAAATGAGTCAATTAATACCTTTCATAAAGCAGAGTATGCATTCAGCATCTAATAATGTCATTGAGGCTTTAATAACAAAAGGAAGAAAGAAGGAGTACACTATCTAACATTGTTCTTTATGTTGTTTCTTTAATGGAAGATGTGTTAAAATAATCAAAACAGTGCTCAGTCTCCTGAAAAAGTTGTAAACAACAGTTGTAAGCTAAAACGTAAACAAAATAGAAGTAAGTCTCTTTTCTGAGTAAAAAAAGTCGTTCTGATACTTGTTGGAACATTTCCAGTCAATACTGCTTAAAACGAAATAAAAACGTAAGCTGTTTAAATATATGTTTATCCATTTTCTGTAAAATCTTTACCTCTGGTTATGGATTTCATAAAACTATATCATAACTTACTTAGAATATGAAAGATTACTTACAAAAATGTGACGTTGCCTGTTTTGTATGAAGGTGGAAACCAAAGTAAAGTCAAGTGGCTTTTTGGGTAAGGATCGACGTGCGTAATAGCTGAGCACGGAAGAGGGTCGGTTCCTGGCAATTTAGCCCAATGACCAATCATTTGGTAGCTGTAGGAATCGATAGCAGTGACTATAAATCCTTTAATTGAAGTCCCATCAAGTTCCACTGAAAATCAAGTTTATCATGTTAATATTCGCAAAATGGTATAATCGTATCAGCAGATTTATATCTTTCAAGTCGATCTTAAAACTTAGTTTTGAAAAAAAAAAGGAAATTCGAAGTAAATAAATTTAATTTTCTGCAATTGCTTAATTGCATAACATAGTCTTGAGATGAAATTTACTAATTTAAAAAAGTTTTTTAGAAGAAACTCAAATAGTAACTAATATATTAGTATTATTGCTTTTTTTGTGCAGCTAATCTATTGTTTAAGCACAAAAACTGCACAATGGGTTATCTGGTCAGTACCCAACACGGGAAGCAAACCTCAAACTTTATCGTTATAACCCTTCAAGCTAACCTCTAAGCCACCCCGGGAAGGGCGTTTTGCACCTAAACTATAACACTCAGAAATTACAGCATACAAAAAGCTTGTTTGCTTGTTTTTGAATTTCGCGCAAAGCTACACGGGGGATATCTGCGCTAGCCGTCCCTAACTTAGCAGTGTAAGATTAGAGGGAAGGCAGCTAATCATCACCACCCACCGCCAACTCTTGGACTACTCTTTTACCAACAAATAGTGGGATTGACCGTCACACTATAACGCCCTCACGGCTGAAAGGGCTAGCATGTTTGGTGGGACGGAGATTCGAACTCGCGACCAATACGAAAAGCCCCAAGATAAATTCGGTCGCTAAGAGCACAAGTTATTGCAAAAAATATAATCAGCAAAAAAAAACGAACTTTCAGTTTTTATCTTGAACTCTGCAGACTTCTTCTTTGTGATGGTGTTTGGTTATTTGTTTCTTGTAAAGCAAAGCCACACTCGGCTATCTTCTGTGTCCACCGCGAGGAATCGAATGCTGGATTTTAGCGTTGTAAGTCCGTAGACGTACCGCTGTCCCATCGGGGGATGGTGGTGTTCGGTAGTTTAGCGTTGTAAGTCCGTAGACGTACCGCTGTCCCATCGGGGGATGGTGGTGTTCGGTAGTTTAGCGTTGTAAGTCCGTAGACGTACCGCTGTCCCATCGGGGGATGGTGGTGTTCGGTAGGTATCCAATTAGTTTTGTGTGTGTGTGTGTGTGTCTAATTCTTTTTCTTTCAAACGTTTGTCAATACTGTTATGTATTACTAAAAAAAGTGGAATTGGAACGTCTTACACGATCAAGATATTAGAACTTAATTAAACTTTTGAATGCGCTTTGTGGAAAAAAAAACTAAGATTTTTTTGCTTTTTTAAACATGTATAAGAACCCTATATATTTATCTGAAATGTTTAATAAATATAACTACAGTGTTGAAACACCCGATACTGCGAGACCACTTTAATAAGTATATTAAACTGTGGTCAAAGTTTGATCCAATGACTTTCTAGAGTCTACGGTAAATAATGTTTTAACCATATTTCTCTTCCTTTTAGCTATTTTGACCATTTTGTATAGTTTTAATTGTTCAATTGCATGACTCGTTTTTAACATATTGTCTAAAACATCGTAATAATCCATACATTACACTTCATTGAGCTTGATTTAATAGTTAGAAGTAAACGAGACAACAACATACCTTTAATTCCTCGAGACCAATGATAAACCTTTGAAGAAGCGGTGAAATTATATTCAGATTCCTCGAGAGGGCGCGCATTATGAAGTTCGTGACGTGGTTGAAGCGATTCACATGATTCCACCGGGGCTCCCTGAGAAAAAGCTAAAACTGATGTACCTGAAATGTTGATACAAATGAAAGCAAAAAAAATATGTCGACGGTCACACATTACGAGCTGTGAACATATGAGTTTATATGCGCTACTAGGCTAAATAGTAGACTTTCTGTAAAGATGTCAACTATTTCCTACAGGAAAAAATACTTATAAAACGTGTTGTAAACTAACAAATCCAATAACAGTACTTATTTTCAGCCAACTGAAAAAAAAAAAAATGAAGAAGTAGACGCCTAATACCTAACGGCGTAGAACATTCTTACTAGAACGATTATGTGGAAGATTACTCGAATTTACACGAACACAGGTAATCGTCGAGTTAAAATTCCTCTGATATTATAGAACCCATAAAGTCATGTTCGCGTTAGCTAAATCTTCTAACTTGTTTTTAACTATTGGCGTACTTTAGGCAAACAGAACTATTTGTTTATTCTGTTGATGTTATTGTGTTACCTTATCCTTCTTGTTTAGAATCTGGACTATTTCGCACACTCGACTTCACACAGGCGAGCCGTTCGTCGTTAGTAAGAAGTCAACGTCCTAGATCTAGGAAAATGACAGTTAGCTTAACTGAGCTAAATCGTTATCGAAAGAAATGCTCTCGCAAATCATGGAAAAGTAGTAGGTCAATGTTCCAAAACCTGTTACACAAACTCATGAATGAATAAAGAATTTTTTGTTTGTTTCAGACTTTCGCGCAAAGCTACTCAAGGGCTATCTGCACCACAGACATTACCTGCGCTAGTTGATCTTAATTTTGACTACTTTTAGCGAAGAGTTGGACTTGACAGTCACTCTTATATCGCACTCACAGCCTCAAAGTGCAAATGTGATTTTGCGATAATGAGATACGAGCTTTGAACCTTCAGATTTACAGTTCGGCCCGCTAACTCTAGGCCACGACCGGCGAAAATATGTAAATAACAAATGGAGAAGACATTTCAGTTAAATTATATTGTTACGTCTCTGTTCGTTTGATAATTTTCCGTAAAATTTCTTTCCGAGAAGCTTCAGCTATACAAGTCCTTTCTTAAATAAAACTAGTTTATTCTTTCTCAATTCAACTTTGCAAAACACGTAATT
>NW_013666642.1:325390-332004 GCF_000517525.1 Limulus polyphemus | reverse complement strand
TTTTTAAGTATTTATACACTTGAACTTGCTTATGTAGATGAATTTTCTACTGCACAAATATTTTTACAGGTGCACAATTTGTGAACAACTGCACACTAGGAAAACCAGTGCTTTGGAGGCGTGGATGTATTATAAGAGTTGTGGTCAAATCCCACTATTCGAGTACATCAAGAGTTGGCGGTGGATGGTTTTGACGGGTTCCTTCCCTCTAGTGAGTCTAGTCTATCATTTGAAGATTAGGGTTGGCTGACGCAAGTAGCTCTAGAGTAGTTTTGCACGAAGTTTAACAATCAATTAACGTACATAATAAAGATAAATTGTTTAATTTGATTTACATTTGTTTTACTTTTATTTATAAAACACTGAAGGCTTAAATCTTTCACTTATATCTTTCAATTAGGAGTACATCTTTAAAGGAAGCTCTCCAGTTGGTGATGGAAAATAAATACAGTAAAGATGTAGATGAACAACTAAAGACACCATATATAAGTTACGGGATCAGCAGATCGCGTAATATTAAATCACCAGATTTCCCTGACGATAATCTTGACGAACTAAAAGGATCGCTTAGACAACCAGTTACACAGAGCAGAGGAAAGAAACCACAAACTAACTGGTGTGTCAAATATGACAAATATTGCCAGAAACTGCAGACAAAAGCATTTAGAGAATAAGAACTCCTCCCAAAAGATACCAGAAAAAGAGAATTGTTAAAAATGTGAAAAACTAGTAATTACGGCCGATACTGTGAGGAATCAACGGCCGTTAATACACCAAGGAGACTAAGCACCAGCAATGAGTCCTCAAGTTTAACCAGATTGACGTCTGGATAAGGAATTAGTTGGACTTGTGGGGATGAAGCTCAGCTTAAAATACCTCATCTACCCCAAATGAGATAATACATTCATTATTTAAAGAAACCAGTCCTCGAGTCTACGGGTTTATTGATGGGAGGCCTTACGGTATTCTGATTGACACAGCTACAATAGCTTGAGTCTGTTTGGTAAAAAAAAAGTTGGAAGTTGCCTCCAACAATGATGAAAGAAGTTCCAGTTGAAGGAAAGTTGGAAGTTACCCTTACTGTATTGAAGCTTTTCTACATCTTATGATGTGTGGATAATTGATGTCGAGGAAGAATGCCTTTTGGGAATTGACTTCATGCAGAAACATGAAAGTAAAGTTAGACCAGCTTCAAGTAGCTTCATAGTCTTTGACCAGGAAATCCCTACACGACAATTCCTACACCAACGACAGCAAGGAAAGTAGTCATTGCACTACCAAGAATTGAACTACTCATACCAAGACTTGCTAAAAATATAGTTATTTTTAGTGACTAGCCCTTAATAGAATTAAGCACACCAACGTGTCCTGGTGGATTAATGATTGGTAAAGCTCTAGTGAATCTGAAAGCTATAGATGTCATAATTAGAACCCTGAAAACAACGAACTATAAAACTCGAGTCAAATCTGAGTGGGATATGGCAAGATGTGAGGCTGTACAGATAGTACTTCTACATCAAAGAGCATCAGAAATTGTCATCTTTGAGGAAGGATATAGGAAGTCTTATACGAAAACATCAAATAAAGATAGCTTACCACCTCACTTGCAAGAGCTTTATAACCAGAGTTGACAATAGACTTCAAGACTTCGGTCGAACATACAAAATCTCTCACAAGATGTCAGTTATTTAGCCAGACGACTTCCACTTGCAAAATCGACTGAGGTTTTTAAAGAGATATAAATCATGCATAAGTATGGAGTAATAGAGCCGAATACTAGTCCTTGGACATCACGTATTGTACTTGTGAAGAAGAAGGAAGGATCTATAAGGTTCTATATGGATTACCAGAAGGTAATGGCAGCACAAAGATGGAGAAATATCCAATGCCAAGGACTGACTCTAGTTTGGATACCCAATCTGAATCAAAATGGTTTTCAACATTGGTTCTTAAGAGTGGATATTGCAAGTGCAATTTGACAAAGCAAGTTGAGAGAGAAAACAGCCTTTACTGCAGGAAATGGTTTAAGGCACTTTGTTGCATTACCATTTGGATTATGAAATGCACCTGCTGCATTTCTACATTTAATGAAGTGTGCTCTGTATGAGCTACCCTGGAAAGTCGTACTCATCTTTTGTATGATATTATTGTGCATGGAAGGACTTTTAATAATGTGTATGATAAACTAAGGAAATTTCTGTATTATTTAAGGAAAGAGAACCTTAAGCTGAAACCCAAATATTATGAATTATTTCGTCAACACGTGAGTTTTCTGGAACACATGGTCAGTAGAGGCCGAGTTTCAACAGATTCATCAAAAACTGATTCTGTCCAATATTTCCAAATACCAAAAACCTACATGATATAAGATTGTTTCTTGAACTGTGCTCTTACTGTCATCATTTTGTAAAATTATTCTTTGACAACTTGTCCTCTACACCAACTACTTGAAAAGTCAAATATTGATGCTTGTTCACATACAGCAGTCCAAAAACTGAAGAAGGAACTGACCACCAATCCTGTATTAGCATACCCAACTCTAGAAGATCCACTCATTTTAGATACACATGCTAGTGATTTTACAGTGTGAGTAGTGTTGTTACAAGCATAACACGAAAAGAGCATGTGATTTTATACTATAACAAGGCACTTAATGCTGCAAAAAGGAGATATTGTACAACTCGAAAAAGCTACTAAGTTTTGTTCGAAATGTAACTAATTTCCACCATTAGCTATATGTACAAAAGGTAACACTTCAGACAGATCATGTAGAATTGAAGTGTCTAGTAAATTTTCACAAACCAGAAGGCCATATAATGATACGGCTTCAAAACTATAGGAGTACAACTTTAACATCTTGGTGACATATTGCCCATAGACTACATGTACTGAAGAATGTAAACACTGGGAAAAGATGGTAGCACAATATAGTAATGACTACCAACGTAAATTACAGCAGAGTACAATCAAAGATGTGACATACACAAGCGATGATGAAAAACTAATGTAGTACAACACTCAACTAAAAGATACACAGGCAAAAGATACGAGCTTGAAACCAATTTTTAATTGGATCAAGTATTGGGCAGAAAGACCTTCATGGTAAACAGTTGTTCTATACAGCCCCAAATGCAGATATATTGGTCACAATCGGATTCATTATGCTTACAAGAGGGCTTATTACATTGGAAATGGGAAGATACCAGTAGACAGAAACAAGACTACAGTTAGTAATTTCACAGTGTTTATTCTGAAACACTCTGTCATCTCCACAACCTTCCAATGGCTGGACACCTATTTGTTGAGAAGACACTAGAGAGAGTAAGAGAACACTATTGAGTGGGGTGCCAGGAAATTCTGTAGAATTGGTACAAATCGTGTAAACTATGCTGCCAATAAATAAAAAAAATTACAAAAGAAACAGTATGGAAAACTGAAGCAGTACTGAAGCAACACTTGAGATAGTTACTGTCTATGTGTTTGGTCCCTTGCCACAAAGTAACAGTGGGAATAAATACACCATTGGCCAGAAGCATGTGCTTTTCCTAACTAGGAAGCAGAAAGTTTAGCAAGAAAACTCGTAACTGGATTTTTTCAAGATTTGATATGCCTATGGAACTTCACTCAGATCAAGGATGGAATTTTGAAGCAACCTTGTTTGCAAAAATGTATGAGATCCTAGGAAAAGAACGGACAAGGACGACAGTCCTTCATCTTTCTCTGATGAGAGATACAACAGTACATTGGTAAAACAATTAGATATTTATGTGTATGAACAGTATAAAATGTAAGATCAAGATCTCTCATTGCTACTTATGAGTTATCAAACTGCAAAACATGAAGCTACAGATAACAAACCATCATTACTGATATTTGAGAGAAAAGTTAAAGTGTCCTTGATTCTACTTCACTCTTGTCTGATGAACAGTCACTCAGAGGAGTCTTAATAAAGAATATGTACAAATATTAAGGAGCACCATCGATGTGACTATACCCACAAAAGACGTAGATTAGCTGATGATAAAATGAAAAGTTGTTATGATTTTAATGCTGATAAGACTCAATCCCATCAACGTAGCATAGTATCACTGTACAATCTCTACTGCAAGAAGGAAAAGTTCCAAAGTAAAGCAAGTGTTGGGATTGGCCATATCTTATATTTAAAAGAACCAATTTTGTGTTTTACAGAACCCAGAAAAACAGGCAGCCCAAGCCAAATATCATCCACCATGATCATCCTTGGAAGTATGTTGGTGAAAGAATAGTCAACTGGGTAACTCCACAAAAGAATTTGCATGTGGAAAGTCAACCTAGTGAGAAGTCCAGAGCTCCTGCTGAGACTACTTTCAGATGATCAAGGATGAGCCACCTGTGAATTCACGCAATCACCCCCCCCCCCCCCATCAATAATACAGACAGTGGTGATATGGGACAAGAGGTCATCCTGTATTTATATCATGGGCATTGGAAGAGAAAAGCACCAAAAAGATTTGGTGAATAGACAATTTAGTGTAGTGTTTCATCACTAGTTTTGGGGGAAATCCACAATAATATTTTTAATGGTGTAATTTTTGTGTTAGCTAGAGGGTGCATGATGTTAAGATAAACCTAGAACATCTAAAAAGCTGTAAGTTGACACTTAAATTTTTCTGTACATTCGAAGCTATATTATAAATACAAGAGAGATTTAATTAGTCAGTGCATATGTGTTAGTTATCGCAATTACTCTGTGCAAGTAAATCTAGATCGATAGATGTTTGAGCGTCACTTTTAACGTAGACCTATAATAATGTGCGATAGTATGCAACTTTTTCAAGCTTGTAGAGACGTTAAAAGATGAAATAAAGTAATATATTATTGTCAGGTGAACTGAATGTTGAATTGTGTTCGGCAGATAACTTGGAAGACACACTAACGAACGCACAACGCTACAACAATATGAACAATATGAAATTATGAAAATGTATGCCATAAAAATTGTTAATAATCCTAAGATTAAAATTTATTTACAATCAACAACATCTTTTTTAAAAAAGGAGCCTTAATCATACTTAATTTTGTATTTTAGTTAGGTTTTTGCTTTTATTAGGGAAAAAGTTTCCTTGTTGTTAAGCGTAAGGCTAAACGATGGGCTATTAATGTGGTGCCCACAACGGATATCGAAACCAGGTTTTAGCCTTTTAAACCTTCAGACTTACCGCTGATCCGCTGGTGGTAAAGAAAAACGAAAACTTAAAAATATCACAAATTTTATTATTTATCAAATATATAATTTTATTAGGTTATTTTAGAACATGTTTGTTTATTTGTACCAAATATAGTTATGATGATTCTTTTCAAATTATAACGGTTTATTGTAACTCTCATGGATTTAAATTTGTTTTTTACATGGGAATATTTTTGTCGTCGACTATTGTAGGTTGAGAGCGTTATATGTTTACCTTAATAGATGGCGCAAAAAGACCAGATATGGCTACTTTAAATGAGTCATGGGATTTAGTGGGTGTTTATGATTTGTAAATAGCAGTTTGTTTGGTGCTATATTGTTTTGAATAACTGTTAACAGTGGTTGAATAAAACTTTATCAGTTTTCGATGTTGTTTTAAAGAACCTGGTATGTGTAAAATATTTGTTTTCACTATTTGCTTTATATCTAGTAGGTTAATATATATTTTTAAAGTTTATTATTTACTTTATTATTACTATCAGATTTGGTTGTTGAGTGTTGTGTTTTTTTTTTTTCTTTGAGAAGTTGAGTAAGTTACTGACTAGCGACAAAGCTATGCCTAATCACAAGCACGTTTACAGTTACACTACATTCAGTGTATCACACACCTCATGGTGTGCATCATTTTCGTTTATTGATTCATGAAGCTATAGTATATAGTTAATATAAGTAATAACTTGTAGTGCCAGATGATAATTAACATTAGATCTTCTTTTCAAATTGTTAATTGTTCTCGCATGAACTCTAACACTAATTTCAAAATATGCTATGCCATACTACATTAGCACATAATGTTTTTCTTTTTGGCTGATGTGTAAAGGCATTATATTCTCATATTTAAACTGGCATTGGAGTGCTTTAGTTTAGAAATTAAGAAGTTGGAGTTGGAAAATGGTTAGTGGCATTTTATATTATTATACAATTTTATAAGTGCAAATCTAAAAGTAAAAACAATAACTTCATAAGTTTACAAAATTATTGGTAAAATATATGTTTTTCTGAGTTGTACTACTACTAATAGTTTCAAACATGTTAATCTAATTTGTTGAGTGCTTCCACAAACAACTTGTTCCAGAATAAGTGGTTATTATCAAGATACTTTACATTTTTCTATCTGTGAGCAGTACCACAATTGTGTAATAAAAAATTGTGATACTAGTTGAATCAGAAAAAACTATGGTAATTTAAAATTCAGGCTTTGGTTCAAATGAGTGAATTTTGATGAAAGCAAATACATGACCAGAACTTAAGAATGGTTGCTGTATACACAATGTTATATTGTAATGCGAATAATTCCATAAAATTAATCGTAAAAGGCTTGGGTAGTTTCACAGACTGTGTATGGAGGTGAATGACACTCTCAGTGTCACAAATATAATTATAGTAT
>NW_013666642.1:319719-325296 GCF_000517525.1 Limulus polyphemus | reverse complement strand
ATTCAAAAAACAAACAAAACAAACAAAATATATGTTTTTCTGAGTTGTACTACTACTAATAGTTTCAAACATGTTAATCTAATTTGTTGAGTGCTTCCACAAACAACTTGTTCCAGAATAAGTGGTTATTATCAAGATACTTTACATTTTTCTATCTGTGAGCAGTACCACAATTGTGTAATACAAAATTGTGATACTAGTTGAATCAGAAAAAACTATGGTAATTTAAAATCCAGGCTTTGGTTCAAATGAGTGAATTTTGATGAAAGCAAATACATGACCAGAACTTAAGAATGGTTGCTGTATACACAATGTTATATTGTAATGCGAATAATTCCATAAAATTAATCGTAAAAGGCTTGGGTAGTTTCACAGACTGTGTATGGAGGTGAATGACACTCTCAGTGTCACAAATATAATTATAGTATTTATGTAACACTTAAACATCATGATTTCTTTTTTTTTTTACTGTTTCTTATTATAGTGTATGGATATTATCTCACCTATTATGGATATTTTCATTACAAATAAAATACAAGTTCTATTTAAGTTATAATTGCACCAAGAGCTTTTAGCTCATCTGGGTTAATGATATCTATTATTTTATTTAATCACACTTCATTTAAAAATAATAATTCATTCATTACCAAAAATAAATCTTCTATATTTTTGAAGTTAAAAATTTTTTACCAGAATAAATTTCTTTTTTTATCATTAATGATAAATTAATGAATATTTTCAGTGCTAATTAATATAAATGATTATTGATATTTTTATATTTTAATCCCTTATTGGTTGTACATAAGTAATTTTTATATTGTATAAATATAATATTTTATTATATTTTGATATTTATTTTTAAAGGAAAGTGGCTAAGATGTTTTTTACACCTGTAAGTTGTTAAACATGGGAGGCTTTGGTTTCTGTAAGGTTATTAGATGCTACATGTAATAATGAGTTTTTAGTGTAAATGAAGATAGTGTATGTATGGTAATTTAGAAATGACAATAAAAGAGAAGGTAATATTTTGTTTGTAAATAGGCTGAATGCTTGTGAAAGAAATAATGTCACAGAGGTTGGCAAAAGTGTTTGGGCTGAGTTTCTTCAAAGAAGAAGATTGAAAGATGCTTAATACCATTCATCACGGGCATTCTGATCACAATACTGATAGAAATACACATATTGACAGTGTTATTTTAGCCTTGTACTTACTACTGAGGAATGTATGGAATGTATTTAGTTGTACAGCAGCTCATTTTGAAGTTCTTATTGAGACCAGCTGTTAGCCACTGATAATCATCTCTCTTCTCTTTGACTTTATATGTTGTATTCCACAGCTTCAAGATATTATGAGGGTGAAAATTTGGTTGATTTAAATGGAAAAAAAATCAGGGTTGAGCATTTGACCTGTCAAACAAATTTGTCAGTTGACCGGTCAAACATTTTATTATTTGTTTTTTATCTTAACTTTATGTGTTGACTTTTCCTCAATATGTATAATGTAAATGAAATGAAAATTTAAAAAAAGAACCAGTTTATAGTTTGTCTCCAGCCTTCTGATAACAACAAAGCTAGTGCTGCATTTTGAGGTTGGGTATCATAAATAAATATTATAACCAGTTATTATAGCATCAATTATCGGATTTTTTAGTAATATACCATTATTATGAAGTTATATTGGAAGTTTTAAAAACATCATAGTTGTTGACTGCATAAAATTGTATAATGTCACTCACCTATAAAAGTTTCAGTATGTAAAGAGCTGGGACTTATTAAAGTCATGCATTATGTAGTCTATTGTTTGAATTGAATGAATACTCCCTCATTTTGAAGTCCATTAGTAGGAATGTAATTCCAGACTGACTACATGTAAAGGGGTGGACTTTGAGGCCTAAAAATTAATAAAAAATGTATGCTAATATGAACATACTTGCATAATGTAATAAATGTTTTAGATAATTCAGTCAGTGTGACTAGTAAAAACATCAGCATTCAATTGACCAGTTAGTTGAATGACTTGCCAATCCTGGAAAATATTTCAATGAAGCTAATTGAAAAGGGTCACATTCCTTTTGAAAAAGATGAGAAGGAGAATTGAATTATTAATGAATGAAAAAGACCAAGCTTATAAGGATATGAAAATATACTAGTTGAATGAAGGATACTGAGGTGTAAGGAAGAAAAAAAATGCAAGGCATCCATTGTTAAAGCTAAGCAAGATTATGAAAGTTTCTCAGAATAAAATATTCAATTTGACTTAAACATTTTCTACAAATAAAGGAGTATAATATAATATTTGTTTCTCACTCTTTCATTTCTAGTAGATCAAGAAATAGTGTGCAGGTGCCTGAGGATTAAGGAGTTGATAGTTACTCCTATTTTTGAAGTGAGTTTTAAGAGTTGTCAAAGAAATCATAGACTAGTTTGTCTTCTTTCTGTAGTGGGAAAATTTCAGTTTGATAAAAAAAAAAAGCTTTGCAAAATAATCTGGTGAAAACATCATAAAAGAAATATCAACATGGATTTATTCTGTTACTAACCTGTTAACTTTTGTTGTTTTTTTTTGAGGATGTTACTTGTTAATTGGATAATGGAAAGGGATTTTCAAAAAGTTTTTAATAAGATATTGCATAAACAATAAGATAAGATCACATTGGTGGGTGTTGGGGGAAAGATTAGTGAATTGGATTATAGAATGGCTGGATGAGAGAGACAACAAGTTATTAATGTAGTCCAGTCAAATGTGGCTCTTGTTACTAGTGTAGTGCCTCAGCTCAGGGATCGATACTTCAGTCTTTTCTTATTTACATTAATAATATTGATAAGGGCATAATTAGTAAATTAAATTTGCAGATGGCATTCAACTCTTGGATATTTCTAATTCTATTAAGGATGCTGAGGTACTACAGAATGACCGAGATCAGTTGATAAGCTGAAAAAATACTTAGCAAATGACCTTTAATTATGGTAGATGCAAAGTAATTTGGGTTATAATATGGATCATACATTTGCTATAGGTGGGAACCCATTCAGTAGTGTGACTGAGGAAAAGAATCTTACTGTTAGTAGTGGATAAGTCACTCAAGCCATCAAGGCATTGTTCTGTTGCTAGTAACAAAGCTAATTGAAGTTGAGTGTGTACTTACAGATATGTTGATTACAAGTCAAAAAAGGTAATAATTTTAAACAAATTTCTAGTTATATCTCACGTGGAATACAGTGTATCATTTTGTTCTCCTTGTCTAAGAAAGTATATTCACTTACTGGAAAGGATTTAGAGGTCAGCTACAACAGTGAAATGATTCTGGAGATGGAAGAGTTACGAGAATAGGTGATGATTTATTTTCTCTTGGGAAAGAATGGTGAGAGATGACCTTATTGAAGCTTACAAGATTATCTGGGTGGATCAGCATGATGAAGGGCTCTAATTTCTTTGTGCTTTTTTTCTGGAGACAACAGGAAAAAAGGACACAACTTTAAAATTTGAAAAAAAATAGTCTAGGCTGTAGTTATGACAGTTTTATTTTTATAACAGGATAATTGGCTTATACAGTGAGTTGCCATTGACAGTTGTGGAAGTTGGTGCTTTACAAAGCTTAAAAATAATGGGTGGGTTTTACTGTTTTACATGGGTTGATGTGCAGGTGACAGCCCTGAATAATCCAAAGTTTCCTTGTTACCTCCCCCACCAAAGGTAGATAGAGGTTATGTTTCGTTCCCTTTAAAACCTCATAACAACATAAAAACATAGGAACAACCAGAGGGGCACTCAGTAAAGCTCATACCTCTGCCAGACAGCATTGATTATATTTGGCTCTCAAAAAATATTAACGTGTCCGTATATCTGTTTTCAACAGACATGGACCATTTTTGGCAGGACAATGAGGAATAATATTCTACATATGTACACCAAATTTTCTCAAAATATTATAATTTTTTACCAAGTTATAAAGCAAAAATAGTGTGAAAACTGGTCCCCATGTTAACAGATAGGGATTTTTTTTTATTTTCGTGACCTTGAACCTCCAAAAACTGATTGCTTCTACGTTGGGTCAAAGTCTAAGTATATACCAACTTTTGTCCAAATCCATTCAGCCATTTGAGAAATCTTGCTGACAAACACACACAGGAGTGTTATTATGGAGAAGAGAAATATAGGTGAGCCTGATCTGCTAATAAAAACTATTTTTACTATAAAGGTTAAGAAAAGATTCAAAAATATTTAAGTTGTTTGAAAAACAGCATGGAGTTTAACTTAAATTTCATTTCTGTTGAAGAAACATTTTTAGAAAAGGATTTTGAAAGTGGGAATTTAATTAAGAATCCTGGTTTCTTAGAAAATACATTTCATGTCCTGTCAATTTGTTTGAGCTTTTGATAGGACTTTTCTTGTTAATGAGGGCTTCCTGATTGTTTTTGCATAACTTTAATCTCAGTAAGTCACACAAAATGTTGACAGCAAGGGAGCATTTGGTCTTTCAAGACTGTCCTAAGAAAATTTAAAACCACCATTTATTTTTTTAGGAAATTGTCAATTCCTCTCCAAATCTCTCATAAGGTGCCATCCTTCACTATTGCCAATGGCAAATTATTTCATAAGTGAATCACCTTGTTAGAAAAGTAATATTGTCTAAACTGCAGACGACTCCTACACTGCCAAAATTTGAATTTATGACCCCTTGTCCTGTTGTTTTTCACTGCTGAACACAAATGTTTGATGGGTCTATATTATCAATACCCTTAATAATCTTAAACACTTCAATCAAATCCCTTCTGCCCCTTCTCCTCTCCAGAGGAAACAAGTTTATAGATTTTAGGGTAATCCCACTATCTCAGGTATCATTCTAGTGGCTCTTCTCTGAACCTTCTCCAACAATTCATTGTCCTTCGTGAGGAAGGGAGCCCAAAACTGTACACAGTACTCTAAATGAGGTCTTACAAGTGATCTATACAGTGAAACAGTAATATCTCTTGTCTTATATTCAATATGTCTATAGATGCTACCCAAAATCCTATTAGCCCTATTGCTAGCCACAATACACTGTTTAGATGACTTAAGTGGTTTTTTTTTTATCACCACACCAAATATTTTTCTTCAATGGCAATATTTAATACATTCCAATTTAAATTGTAACAATAATTTGAATTGTGAAAACCTACATGCATCACCTTACATTTTGGATTGCTAATCATCATCTGCCACATATTGGCCTGGTGCATCAAATGATCTAAATCTCCCTGTAAGCATGCAGCATCTTTGATACAGTTAGTCACCCCAATATAATCTTTTAAACTTTATAATTTTATCTTTCTTTTCTCAATAGAAAGTAACACAGGCCTACAAATATAAACTTCATAAAAGTCGTTTTCGTTTTAATAACGGATTTTCCATAATTAAGCTATGCATACTTGGAAAATAATATTTGCTTTTTTCTACCACGTAAGGATTTTTTACAAACTGGGAAGAAGAAAAAACTCTTACTTAGAACAAATTATTTTGTTTACCACAATGAATATTTTTTATTATTATGTTTGTTAACAAAATTACAAACTGAAGAAAAGGGAAGAACATTGATG
>NW_013666642.1:316351-318952 GCF_000517525.1 Limulus polyphemus | reverse complement strand
AAACACAAAAGTACGACTGCAATGAATCAACACATAAATTAAAAAGACTCATTTATTGTTTAGGTTTATTTACAAATAATATTTACGGGTCTGTGAATTACTTGAAACCATAAGAAGTATACGTGATTATTAAAAAAATTAAAAATAGATAAAATTTGCATTTTATGGAGGATACAATTTTTTGGGGATTTCAAAATAATGTACTAAAACATTAAAAGTAATAAGTTCAAATCTGTAGCAAATATAAATATTGTAATCATTTCTTATAAATACGATTTCCTAATGTAATTTTCCAAGATATTAAAGATCATAATGCAAAAAAACTAAGTTTATTAAAAGTAATAGGCTTTATGTTTCTTAAACTACCTAAATTTGTCAAAGTATTTATGAATTTTCGAAAATATTCGTCCACTAGTTTTATTGTTGGAATGAAATATAGCAAGACTTGCATTGCCTACTAAGAAAGTTAGTAGCCGGTAGTCATCGGGTTAAGACAGACATTCCCAACCTGGGGTACATTTGCACTTCTCAGGGGGTATATAGGGGTCTGAGAGTATAACCATGATTTACACTTTACATGGTGTTGTAATCTACAGTCAGACAAAGAGAACAAAGTGGCTCACAAATATATGCTGAGTTCAATTTATTTATGTTATCAATACTTTAAGATCCTTATGCAATACATGCATACAGATTTCATAATAAAATAATATAAAATAAATATAATTTTATCAGTTTTTGATCCTAAATTTTTAGGGGGACATGGGAACCTGTCAGAATGCCCAAGGCCAAGGGGTACAGAGGAACAAAAAGTTGGGAATCCCTGCTTTAAGACAACCTTTCAAACTTCAGAATCACCTTTGTAGCCTTTTTCTAAACACTTCTAATAAATCATTTTTTTTCTTCTAGATAATGAGATGAAAATTGTACACAGTACTCCAAGTGAGATCTAACCAATGATTTGCACAAAGTGATAGTTCTTTCTTTTGACTTGTAATGAATTTAATTAGCTTTACTTCTAGAAACAAATAACTGTTTCAGTGGCTTGAGTGACTTATCCAACAGTATGGCAAGATCTTTCAGTCATGTTAGTGAGTGGGTTCCCATCTATACCAAATGTAAGTTGGACACTTATAAGATTTGATGAAAATAATAACAAATGGATAAAAAGTAATATTTCTTGTAGAAATGAAATGTGTGTGACAGATATTAATATTTTGCAGGTCAAAAATGCTGATTTGTAAAATCCACGGGGGATCTGTTGTTGGATCTTTGTTATTCTTGTTACATTTCAATAAATTTGATAAATTTTTCAGCAGAATGCCTCCAAATTCACTAATACTAAGGTGTTGAGAAGGGCCAATTCTATTCAGGTTACTTAAAGGAGCTAGATATTCCTCCTTAATGGGTTGTTACATGATAAATACATTTCAGTATTGGAAGGTGTGAAGTTGTGTATTTGTAGTAGGGGAAATGAAAGACTTTGGTACAATTATTGATAAAATCTTAATGTTTTTAGCTGAGGTTAGAAAAATGAGTTTTGGCTTCTGTACATAGACGTTTTGGAGTTAACTGCAAGAAGGTTATTGTAACCAAGTATAAGACTGGCAAGGCCTCATCTGGAATACATTGTACTGTGTGCAGTTTTGGTCCCCTCACCACAGGAAAGATAATGGCATTTTTGAAAGAGTGCAAATATGTCCTATAAGAATCATACCTGATATAAGAACTTTTGAGCTATAAGGAAATGCTTGAAGCTTTGGACTTGTTTTCTCTGGCGTATAGAAGTCATTCCACAAGTTTATACTTTATCTTAAGTTATTTTATTGAGAGCTTTTAAGCTTCCAAAGCTTAAACCTACTACTTTTACTATTCAAATTTGTGTTTTAGAGATCTTTCATTTTCAGTGTTGAATCAATGAACATTTATTTTGTTGACCCCTTACAGACATAGAAAGTATGAATAAAATCTATGTAAGTTTGTAAACATAATAGAAGCTGATGTAATATTTATTAAATATTTGTAGGAAATAGGAACAAGGGAAGTCTTATTGGAAGTTTGAAAAATGAATTTTTTATAAGTTTGGTCTCCTATATCAGGATTTGGGAGATGTTAATGGGATGTAGAAATAATTTAACAATCCAAAAATTGCTTTAATCTGGTGTCTGAAAATACTTTTGGAATTATTGCAGGAGATATATGTAAGTGCAAGCAAATAACCATTTGGGAATGAATGAAATCTTCAATTTATGTTACAAGATTATTAAATATAAACAAATGAACAATATAATCTCTAATCCTCAAACTACTGATACCAAACTTACCTTTCAATAACTATTTCTGAGCCTAGTTCAATTGTAGCACAGTTTTTACTGCCTGAAAAAGGACATCTGCTTGAAACATTGCACAGGTTCGTACTATATTGTATATATGATACATTTTCATATTGTTGCATCAGCGAGTCACATGACTACAGTGACGCAACGTTTCTAGAATTATCATGTACTTTGGCGAATGCTCTAGTATTTACTAGTAGGGTAGGCTGGTATATATAAGAGGGGAAAACGTGACGCGGTAAGGGGGTAAGGTAATGTGTGTATA
>NW_013666642.1:311838-315351 GCF_000517525.1 Limulus polyphemus | reverse complement strand
GTATATATAAGAGGGGAAAACGTGACGCGGGAGGGTAAGGTAATGTGTGTATAGACAGTGTGTAATTGATCTGCAGTCAGAAGTATTATTGACGTTCGTTGATATAGCGTTGTTTTAGCGCGATTGTTGAAGTTGAGTGTATCAGTAAAGTTGTATTCGGAAAGAATAAACCAGTTTTATTAAGTAAAGACTTGTGTCGTTAAAATTTCGTCGGAACAAAGTTACGGAAAACTCAATTAACAAACGGAGACGTAACAATATACAACAATCTAGGATTAAGAAGTAATTTATTGCTGACTTGTAGTACCAGAAAATGTCTATCAGATTAAATGAAAGATAGTTCAAAAACATGTCTTAAAAAAAGAAAAATACAAGTTAAAAATTTAAAGATTGGTCTTTGTGAGAATAATAGTTTAACAAATTCCACTTGTCACTCTACTTTATTCAGCTCCAACTATTTCTTCATGTACAACTTTTCTGCATGTTGGCAGTTTTAACAGAGAATTAGGATTCTTGGTATTATATTAAAACCTTAAATAATTTAAGACTTTCATGCATTAACTGCTTTGTTTATTCAGTTTTCATTGGTTTAAAGATTTACTTTTAAGATGAATATATTGTTTAAAGTTTTTTCAGTGTGTGTTGTTTGAATAGTAGTATGCATAATTTTTTACACATTTAGAATGTAGACTTACTCTGGTATAGTTTTATTCAATCACCTCACAAATGTGAAATGCTTAATAATGTATACCCACTAACTAAAATTTACAATAATTTAACTTTTTTTGTGTATGTGTCGGATATTTTGAATATAAATCATTCGTGTTGGTGTTGAACGTCTTCCGTTGCACAAGAAATGTTGGGATATTTCATGTCAGCTTTTATGAATGTAGAATTTTAGGGCATGTAATAACTTACTAGATATATAGTGTATGTGGATAATATTAAAACACTTTGAGATGTGTCAGAATTTAAAAAATGTTCAAAATAGTATGTGTTTCTTGTTTATGTAATCAGTAGTATGTGAAAACCTTTGTATCATAAGACACTTATTCAACAAATAATGTTAATACTATACTTAGTCAAAGTTTTGTATTTTAATAATTTAGTTGTGATTAACTGGACTAAATTGACTGAATGTGTAATTTCTTTGCAATAGCACACCAGCCTAAATTTTTCTTCAACAAAGCAGATCCTTACTGATAACATACATGTGCTTAACTGTTAATGTAACAGAACAAAACATCCCGCAGTTCTGTATGATTTAAACCCAACCAATTACCACATCACAGCTAGCTTGTTTGTTAATGGATGGCAGACACCAAAATTACTATATATAAACGATTTTTTGCCACCCGTTCTTAAGTATAAATGTATAATTCATGGAACATATTTTTTAAAACTGAGACTAGTACATCAAAACATTTTGCAGAAACATGCAGTAGACAAGCTTTTGCAATTGAAAATAAGTCCACTGTTTAAGAAGCAAGCATTGTACTTGTAGATATGTTATGGTTAACTTTATCTTTGTTGCAGAAACTTTGTTGCAGACAGTCCATTAGATCTGCTAGTCAAAAGATGTTTTTTTCTTAATAGTTAAAATGTTAACTTGATTGTTTGGTTAAACTTGTGAAATTTTGTGACAGAAACACCTCAGGGTATGACCTAAAAGATTGCAGTTTCTCATAAATAATGTTTATTAAAATTTCTCCTATGTTATTTTGTACTGTTTATGTATAGCTTTACCTGCAGAGCTTACATATTTATGTATCGGGATTGGATTTGGGAATGTAGCTCTTCTGAGAGAATGGACATTCAAGATTCTTATTCCATAGTGCAGTGACATCAAATGTTATATCCCCACCTAGCTAAACATGTTGAAATCTTCCAGTCAGTAAAATTATCTTGACACCGAACCAGTGCAATGAGCTGCACACTACAATGTCAATTCAAATAGTTCTGTTGTTTGTATTTAAAACGAGAGCAAGCCATCTGGGGTGGCTGATCCCTTACCAAAATGTACCCTTGAAACTTTTTATTTGAGATTGCATTCATGCATTATGCCCATATGAATTTGGTTATTCATTCAGTTTTGACTTGTATTGGGAAAATCAAAAATTTTTTGATTATTGGGCATTCAGAATACTGGGCAATAACCATTTTGTTGACAGAAAAAGGCTAGGCCTAATATTAATATAAATGTTTTGGAGGAAGTTCTTAGTGTTTTTCTTCTTTTAGTTTTGCTTTTTTCTTAATATTATTTTGAACCATCTGTGTTAAAGGCCTGTTATACTTCTTTTTCAACATTATTGTAATTATTCTAAAATACAGGTAGTTTACAATATTTCTATCCTATTTATGTTAATGGGCCTACAGCTTGAAATAATAATAGTTTACCATTATAAACAATGTAGTAAGCCTGTAGATCTAAGCAGTATAATTTAAAAAATATAGGCTTAGGTTAATGCTAATGCAACTGTGATAAAAACTGAAGTTAAACTATTGTAGGTACCTTTTTTACACTGCTGCATTTGAATATGTTTCATCATGCCCATATAAGGATTTACATGAAAAAAGAACTCTCATAAGAGTTCTATGAAGTGTAAGTAAATTAGCCTCATAATTTGCCAAAATCATTCAAGAGAACTTCTAGAAATCCCAGGGAATGCTCTGTAGAGGCTCCTGTGAGAGGGCTATTCCCATCTGTCATACCCAATCCAGAAGCAGTTTTGCTGTCACTTGTCATGGCTTCACTGTACATTCAGTCGCACATCTGTCTTCTGTTGCATTGTGGCCTGGTACTCCTGTTGTTGTTGAAAAGACTGCAAGCTGTGTGTATGGACATTGTTATACATGTACTCAAATTATATGAAATAAAATGTTGCAATAACAAAGAAGCAACAACTTTAAAACATATAAAGCAAGATACTTTTTATCTTCATCAAACAAGTTCACCTTGGGAAAAAGTTTCGGGTTCATTAGTTATCTTTTTTTTTTACTTTGATAGTTAGTTTTGTACAAAATATACTATATATAGTGTTTATATGATACTTGATGTTGCACCTGGTAAACTTCCAAAAATTGTATATTTGTTAGAAGAACATAATGTTTTATACCCTTGTTATTTAGAAAATTCACTGCACCCACCTGCTTGCCACACCTCATGCCGCACTAGGCAACATAAAAAAATAAAAATAACACACACACACACCAGATTTTTTGTTTGATCAGATACAGCAAAATATATTGAACCACCTATGTACAGTAGAATCATGTAGCATGAGAACATGGATATTTACAATGTATTGTTGCGACAGCGGAAGTCACGCAATGCTGAAAGCATGCGCGCTGGAGTTTCTAGAAGAATCATGACTGTTCCTGGCAACTCTAGTCTTTTCCAGGTGCCCTCTATTTTAGTATATAAGCCTGGCAAATAATTGCAGATAGATAGGTATAGAGATGATAATTGAGGCAAGTGAGCGATAGTGACCGTAAGTAAAATGTGTGAATCGT
>NW_013666642.1:301897-311806 GCF_000517525.1 Limulus polyphemus | reverse complement strand
ATCGCTGAAGTTTCTCAGGAAGAATTTATACTGGGAAATTAACAAATAAGCAGATACGTAACAGTATGTTTCTTTAAAATGTTTTAGGCTGTAAATTTATAACTAGTATGTTTAACATTTCTCATTGCAATACATCAATACTGTGTGGAATAAGTGGATTACATTTACCTTCTTCTGTATCTTATAGGCAGTCTCTTAGAAGTAGCTTCATTACCAGCTTCAGGTAGGCCATTTTATTCATTACATGATGGATATGTTTAAATTATTAATACACTGACTTCTTTTTTTTTATATATTCAAAGTTAGAAAGAAAACAATTAAATTTAATCCTTCATCTACATCAAATATTGTGTTCTTATTGCTGGTTGCAGAGAGTAGAAAGACAAACTGTATTTCAAGACTTGGTCTGTTTCAGCGTGTCATTGTTTAGAGGGACATTTAGCATATTGAGTAAGGAGACATAATAGTTTTTACAGTATTTCATTATTAGCTGCTACAGCAAGTCAACCCTTCACATGTTTGTTACACAGACCTCATTGTAACATGAACACTTTGGATGGCATGTGCTTTGTGCTTAACAACAAACAAACCTTGAACGGTAAATAACATGTTGATTTTAACTTGCTGTTAAGCAAATAATTATAATGTTTTGTTGCAATAACTTAATTACTTTAGGTGAATATGATTTCTTATGTTTTCATTTCTCATTTTTAATGAAATTTTGTAATAAAATATTTTTTCAGTACTACATGTGTATTATGTTCATTACACGTACAGTATATACTTTAAATGAAAAGCTAATATTTTAATATGTATACTTTTTTTTAAGTTTATGAATGTTTTTAATATTACTCAGTAGCATTTTTCAATGTAAAATTTTCTAGTTCATAATTTACCATTTTATTTTACAGAAGCAAAGGAGTGGTGACTATTTGAAATTTAAATCTCTCATGGGAATGAGGCCCAAGAAAGTAACAATGGGGGCTCGCATGGAACTTCTTGACTTAGCTCGACATCTTCGACAGGAACACTTGTTTGTAACAGCTGAACGTCAGCAACTGCAAAACTTAAATGAAAAGGTGAAGAAATTTTCTGAAGTGTTATGGGGGAATCATTCAATTGTAAAAAATTCAATACTGAGCAAGTATAGAAAGTTCGAAGTTATGAAGCCTCTGTAGAGAAATATTATTAGGATACTTTTATTTGCACATACTGCATATCTACTCAAACCTACTCTTATGATAGAACTCTGTTTTTCTTCTCTTTTAAACAATTTTTTTTGTTATTGAAAACAACATCACAACAGATTGTCTTGTTTTTATGCCAGATGCTTCCAAGTTCATTTTCATGTACCACAGTGGGTGCTTATAACATTCCTCAGACTTTCTAGCTCAGTTTTGCTGAGATACAAAAAAAATGCTATATTTTTTAGCTTCAGTTCTTTTTTGGCTACAAAAATAGTGCTATATACACTGTAGTTTCTGAATTATGATGTTCTATGCATTTTGTATAGATAAAAATGAAAAATTTAAGCAAGCTTAAAACCGTTAAATGATTGTTATGTAAGGGATTTTAATTTTTATCTCATTACAGCTGTTATCGTGTCACATTTTTACTAGTTAATGTAAGTTGATTTGTTTTGCAAGGCATGTGTTTATGTTGCTAAAAAATGTAGCTTTAACATTGGTAGTTCAAATGTCTAAAGAACAACGTTGAATCATATGCTAATGGCAAAACTATTTCTACAAGTTTGCTCATATTATACACCAGTACTTAAGTCATTGAAAGGAATGGACATTTTAGATCAGCTTTTTCCTTTGAATTATTTTTTAGAAAATTGGTGAAATACCTTAAATGTAAGGAAAATTTCAAGTAAAAATAAATTTCTTTGAGTCATGACAATATTACCACACAGTTTCAGGGTTTGTAGTAATGCTTCTGTTTTTAACATATCCCAACCAAAAGTTCCATTTAAACAAACTTGTTCTTTGGAAGGATTATGAAACACTTCAGTGCCATCTATAGCAAATTCAAGACACCAAGCAACAAAATAGTCAGATCACAGTCTTGTGACAGGGTGGATGTTAGTAGGAGGTTGAGTTCCCTGCTATTCCCCAAAAAATGCTTTAAGTGTCAGGTTAGGTTCATAAGTGTTATTTTAAAGGATTAAACTCATTTTATTGCATATTTGCAGTAAATTAAAAAAAAAAATGAATGCCTTATATGATTCCTAAAAGTGCAAGATCTTTCTGATGTTTAAGATCATCACTGAGTGCTTGAAAAGATAAAGTTGAAGTAACTAATATTTTCAAAAATTATTCTCATGTTGGGGACATGTTTATTTTATTAGAAACTAAACTACATCATGTAACCTTTCTTTGTGCAAGTGCATTTATTAACTGGAATCTCCTGGGGCACAAATAATTCAGGATACTTCATACACATGAAATATATACTCCTTTTTATATAAATATTATTCAGAAAATGTTTAGTTTGAATATCTTTAAATTTAAAAAAATGTTGTGTCTTATAATCTTTCTTATTATACTATAGGTCCTAAATGCTGTTGAGCATTTGTATCATGTTGCTTGGATTGCTAGACGGCAGCGGGTCAACTTGGATAACTTGATTCTCTCTCGGCCAGATGCACATCCTGCAGCCTGCTGCCAACAAGCCTCTGCCCTTGAAAATGTTAATTTCACTGACTCTTATAGAGTGCTTGGTGCTCATGATAATGCTTATGCTGAGTTTTTACAACATTTTCGTGAAGACCCAAAACTTATTGCCACATGTCTCATGACTGGTGAGAAACAAGGAGCTGATACCATACAGAGTATGGTAGGAATTGTTATGTCTGCAATATATGGGAGTTGTATACTGCCTGAAGATGAAATTTTTGTTTTAAAATTGCTGCGAGAGTTAATGGTTTTACAGCTTGCAACTAGTGAAAATCCAAGACGACTTCTTCGCCGTGGTTCATGTGCTTTCAGCCAAGTATACAAGACTTTTAATGAAGGTCTCTTTAGTGCCAAGCTCTTCCTTACTGCTGCCTTACACACTCCCATTATGCATCTTCTCATGGAAGATGACTTATTTCTTGATATTGACCCTGGGAAAGCTGTTGTCAGATTTCCTCCACATGAACGTTTGAGACATTTTGGAAAAGAGGGAACTCCAGAATATAAAGCAAACCTTTTGAAATATCGACAGTGGACTATCAATAAACTGGTAAATCTAACCAATCGTTTTATTGAGGGAATTCATAACAACATGTATTGTTTTCCACAAAGTCTGTCATGGTTGGTTAGACAAATGTACACTCTCATTATGAATGGTAAACGAGTTGAAGTTAGAGAGGTTGGTGCAATGTGTGCTGACTTGGTGTTTGTCTTCTTCATTTGCCCAGCAATTGTCAATCCAGAACCTTATGGAATTACAGATGCACCTATCAGCTTTATAGCTCGGTTTAATTTGATGCAAGTAGCACAAATTCTTCAAGTCCTTGCCATGTCTAAATGGGAAGAAATTGACCCCAAATTAATGGATCTGTATGGAAAATTTGAAAAGGTTGGTATTTGTTTTTGTACTGAATTATATGTAACTTTTTTTTTCCAGAAGTGTGCTAATTAATCTAAAATGCATCATAATCTTTGTGTCTGCACACTAAATATCTCAGTTCTTGCTACTTATTACCTTTTTTTTTTTCTTTTTTGAGACAAATATTTAATGAAAATTGAAAGTACTCTTCATGGGGGGCAAAAGTGATACTAAAGGTAACATTGTATTTTGTAAAGGGTCACCATCAGTTTGGTTAATCACTTGTAATGTTTATATTCTGTCAGTTCACACAAGTTGCAACAGGCACCCTTCCCGACAACCATACACACATAATGGGGGAAAAATCTGAATCATGTGCCACCCATTTTGATTGTTTTTCTATGTTGTTTGCAATGTGTGTAGTTGTTGCAGATGTCACTTTATGCATGTATATACAAATCTTTATTTTGTAAATGTGATTTTAATTTCATTTGCAATTACTTTTTCTTTTTTTGACTCCTAGAATTTTAATTAATGTAACTGTACTGAAGAAAAAAGTAGTACTGTTTTTTATTTTGACTCCACTATTTCCAGTTATGCAAAACAATTTAAGTATTTCAAGTCCCAACTGTGTATACAAAAAAGCCTGTTTTACTTTTGAAAATCATAACTAATAATTGTGTATGTAATTGCATGTATAAAAGATAAAGCCATTAACCTGTTATGGTCCAGAGGTGTGTGTGTGTAACTAATACCCCTTAATTTTGGGGATGTACTTAACCAAACTGCATGAAACTTTGAATACAAAATTATTAAATAGTTTATAGTTTGGCTTGTTAGTTAGAGCACTTGATTTGCAATCTGTGGGTCACTGGTTTGAATCCCATTGCCAAATGTGGTCATATTTTTCAAATATGAGGGCATTATAATATGATAATCAAACCCACTGTTTGTTGGTAAAGAGTAACCTAAACATTGAGGTGGGTAGTGCTGACTAGCTGCTTTCTCTCTAGTCTGTCACCTCAAAATCGTGAATGGCTAATGCAGATATCCCTTCAGTAGTTTTGCACAAAATTCAACAAAAAACAAATATATAGTTTTAGATTTTTAAAAAATTCACATGATTTATTTTGTTTTTCATATTTTTTTATGTTGTGATACATCCAAACTTTTACTGCTAGACACTTTTGAGAACACACAAATTCAAATCAGATAGTCTTACTTTAAAATACTGAAGAGCTGTCCTTGTTGAGTTTGAACATATGCTGTCAACAGAGTGTGTCTCAACTTTCCAAATGTCCTTTACATGTTTGCATACAATATGCATTACTTATCCATAATACTTCTCTCTCCAACATTCCACATGACGTATCCATCAGTGGATCTTACATAAGCTGTGTTTTCCCACCATAAGTTAGATTTTCTTGTTGAAAGTCGTGCTGTAACAACACTGTCAGTTTGTGTGTATTAGTTGGAGATGTTGCTTATGCAACTTGCCTATAGCTTGCAGCTTTAACTTGTTTATACTTCTCAACATTGATAGTTCTATGTATTCCTGCCATCATCTACAGATATTACTGACAGTATAATGTTTGTACTCAAGCAGCTCATATTATAGCTTGATTAACAACAAACACCCAAACACGAAGCATTCATTTCAAGTTAATTTGCATAATCTTTGCCATTTAGCAGTGCCACCTGTTCTATGTCTTTTGAGCCATTTTACCAGTGGACAGGTGGATGAATCTGCATAATGTTTTTGCTGTTATTTGTTTCATCACATCACTGTATCTTCAGTTTCAGGATTCCATTTGTCACCAGTAATTCTTCAGTCTCGATAGAATCTGTTTATGGGCATTTGTATATTTTCTACCCACCACCCATAGTTACCCATTTCCAAGATGTCAAAGAATGTGAATAATTTTGACTTCCAAACAAACAACACGAAACATGAAAGATACAATAATTAAGTACAGTCTTATCTTATGTCTTTGGAATCTGTAGTAATATTGATTTATCCACTCAGCACTCTTGTGTGTTATTTAACCTCTGAATTTGTTGTGGAAAATCAAGGTATTGCTGTACCTCTCAGCATCCTTATTCCCAAATATTGGCTTCTCAGGGGTTGTGATATTTTTGAATATACACACACACACACACATATATACATATATATATATTTATTTATTTAAGAAAGCTAGAAAATGTTTTTAAAACAGATTACCTCAAAAGGAAGGATAGGATGAATTTTACACAGCATATCAAAATCGTAGATTAAATATAATTAATTTAATTTTATAGAGAGGTAGACAGAAAAAGAAAAAAACTGCAGTCACAAAATATTCAGTAGTTCATCAGTTCCTATCTCCTTTATAATGTGAGCATTCAGTATTTCAGAGGTACATCTGCATAATTTGAATTTTACATTTTCAGAATTGAAATTAATTTTAAACAGGTACTTACCTCTAAAATCCATTTCCTCTTGCCTTCCCACAACTTGATTTTCATCAAGACTACAATTTGCAAACAGATCTAACTTATGATGGGAAAGCAGAACTTGTGTAATATGCATGATGTATGTGCAATAAGGTGGGGGAGTGAAGTATTATGGGTAAGTGATGTACGTGGTATGCAAATATGTAAAGAACACTTGGAAATTTTAAGTCACATTTTGTTGACAGAATGCATTCAAACTCAACAAGAAAGACTCAGTATTTAAGGGGTACCTGTTTGATATTCATTGTAATTCTAAAAGTGTAAAAAATGCATTTCCTTTCGTTTTAGAATTTTTGTTTGTTTTTTTGTTTTATTTTTATGAACATAGTTCTTTTGATATTTTATTTTGCCAATATAAGAAGAAAAACTGCATAAACTGACAATGATTTATTGGTGACCTATGATCTGACTTTTCAAAATTTTGTCAGATCAGGCTAGGTAACAGTATGTTTGCTAATGATATTCATGGTTGAGATAAATAAGTTGTTTTATTTTTGTGCATTGTTTGGTTACAATAAACTTAATATTTAATAAAAAAGTATTTAGTTTAATAAATATTTAGAGTCACATTTGCTGTACTCACTAATCCTAAGCTTACCTGATGTCTTAGAAGAAAATTTTCATAGCTTTCAAGCAGATATAATTTTACATAAAGATCATCTAAAGAAACTATAAAAAAAGTTTCGGGATCTGTAGTTTTGTGATATATGAACATACCATGCATTTCTATCTTCTTGTAGTATTATAATATTTATTCTGAATTCATTCTTTGTCCAGAATATAGGCAGGCTTTACATAACATTGTCAAGAAAACTATTAAATGGATCTTGTTTTAAATTACTTTTGTTATTCTCAAAGTAGGTAATACTAATGACCACCCATGGAGAACATTGTTTAATGCAATCTTGTGTAAAGAAGTTTTAGTAATACTCTGACTGATGTCCTGATAGAATCTCTAGTTATTTAGTGGATCAATCCAATAGCTCAAACTTATATTCAGTTTTACATGGACCATCAGCTTTTCTACCTTTGGTCCTTGTTTTTGGCTCTTAAATCCCTGATAAGGAACAGGTACTTTCTTCTTTTTCTGTTTTCTACACTCATGAATCAGGTATGTGATATTCTATCTTTTTATCCCAGTATATCATGTCCTTTTTAGTTGCTCCTTATGTCCTAATTCTTTCTTGTCCTATGCATCTTTATGACTCCTTTGCAATAGCGTTAGATCATGGCTCTTTTATATTTCTTGATCCCAATCACTTGTGCCCTAACTTTGTGCTTAAGGTACTCTTCATTTTCCTTCTTTGTTTTTCTTTCCAACCATCTCTCTGTTTTGGTCTCTCTTTATCCTACTACTTTATCTTCCCTTCACCTCTTCCCTGAGGCTCTTCTTTGTGACCCTAGTAGTTTTTGGTGGGGACACCCATGGTTCCCATTTATTCCTATCTTGTCTGAACTTTAATCTGGTTTCTTTGTTTTTGGGATTTCAGGAGTGTCTGCATCCTTCCCTCTTATGTTCAGGACTTTTGTTATGCCTATTTGCTTACAGACCTGGTCTTTAACCTGATGACCACCGGCTACTAACTTTCTGTGTATTCAATGCAAGTCTTGTTATATTTTATTCCAACAATAAAACTAGTGGATGAAATTGTTTGAAACTTCAT
Organism: Limulus polyphemus; assembly: GCF_000517525.1. Taxonomy (NCBI): domain Eukaryota; kingdom Metazoa; phylum Arthropoda; class Merostomata; order Xiphosura; family Limulidae; genus Limulus; species Limulus polyphemus. The sequence goes on along the minus strand of NW_013666642.1, from coordinate 304,109 downwards.
AAGAACTTTCATAAATACATGTAGTTTAAGAAACATAAAGCATGTTATTTTTGATAAATTTAGTTTTTTTTGCATTACGATCTTTAATATCTTGGAAAATTACATTAGGAAATGGTATTTATAAGAAATGACTACGATATTTATATTTGTTCCAGATTTGAACTTATTACTTTTTATGTTTTAGTAAATTTTTTTGAAATCCCAAAACATTTGTATCGTCCATAAAATGCAAATTTATCTATTTTTACGATTGTTAGGGTTAAGAGCTATCGAGTGGTGAGTGCATGGTGTTTAAATGAACTAGGCTTAGCACTTTGAATACAATCATCTTAATAATACAGGAAAGCTACGACATTCTCACAGTTGGGGTCTCAATACATTGAAGAGCTTAAGTTTTGAATTCTAACATAAATCTTGCCTATAATGAGAGGAATGTGACCAGGACTAATCTTTTAAGTGCTGTAAAGTAATTTTCTTTGTAATTTATGGTGTCTGTATCATTTGGTAATCTCTCCTAACAGGATGTATCAAGCAACTAGGGTCAGGTGGTGTTATTCAATCCATCTGTACTGTAAACTATTACATACATTCACTAGTAGTGGCAATTAGTTTTGTCTGTATGGTGAAACAACATACACAGACATATGTTGAAATAAACTTGTTTGAAAGAGATGATATTCAAGTACCAAAAAGCTTTCTTACTACAATAATGTTGAAATGCGCCTGCGCTGGACTGAACGAGAGCGACCACCAATAGGCATGATAGTTGACTGCAAATGTACAAATTTTACACTGCTAACCTCACGATTTATTCGGCACAATAAACAAAAGTATAGCTACAATGAAACATAAATATAAACTTGACATAAAAATACATTTATGAAACCAAAATTAAAATGTTTTATATGTACATATATAAACATGAAATCCTAGTTAAAAATAAAAATACTCATTTATTGTTTAGGTTTATTTACAAATATTATTTTGGGGTCTTTTATATTATTTGAAACCATAAGGAGAGTATGTGATTATTAAAAAAATTACTCAATCATGTACTCTCCTTATGGTTTCAAGTAATATACAAGACCAAAAATAATATTTGTAAATAAACCTAAACAATAAATGAGTATTTTTATTTTTAACTAAGATTTCATGTTTATATATCTACATAAAAACATCTATATTTTGTTTCATTTTTGTTTTGAATATATTTTTATTTCAAGTTTATGTCTCATTGCAGCCGTACTTTTGTTTATTGTGCCAAGTAAACCGTAGGGTTAGCAGCGTGAACTTTGTATGTTTTCCGTAAACTATCTCACCCCTGTTGGGGGGTCACTCTCATTCAGCCCAGCGTTGGCGCATTTGAACATTACTGTAGATATGATAGTAAGAAAGTTTATCAGTACTTGAATATCATTTCTTTGAACTTTCAAACAAGTTTATTTCAACATATGTAGTGTATGTTGTTTCACTATAGAGACAAAACTAATTGCCACTACTAGCGAATGTATGTAACAGTTTATAGTACAGGTGGTTTCAATAAACACCGCCTGAGCCTGACCCCCATGTTACTTGATACATCCTGTTAAAAGAGATTATCAAACAATACAGACACCATAAATTACAAAGAAAATTACTTTACAGCACTTAAAAGATTAGCCCTGGTCACATTCCTCTCATTATAGGTAAGATTTGTGTTGGAATGCGAAACTAAAGCTCTTCAATGTATTGAGACCCCAACTGTGAGAATGTCATAGCTTCCCTGTATTATTGAGATGAATGTATTTAGCCTGTTTCACAACCAACATATGGGTTTTATTGTTGTCACTTGTACACTGAGTTTTAAACCATTTGCAAAATATCAGAATAAGCTCTTCAATGTATTGAGACCCCAACTGTGAGAATGTCATAGCTTCTCTGTATTATTGAGATGAATGTATTTAGCCTGTTTCACAACCAACATATGGCTTTTATTGTTGTCACTTGTACACTGAGTTTTAAACCATTTGCAAAATATCAGAATAAGCTTTTTATATATATCAGTTACTGTTTTAATTCTAAAGCAATAACAACAGAAGTATGGGTCTTACTACAAAGTAAAGATTGTAAGAAGGAAAAATATAAAATTCTTATGTGGTATTGGTACTAGTAGTATTACGTACAAATCACACAACTTTATCATTCTCAATACTGAATCATATTATTATTATTA
>NW_013666642.1:290848-301081 GCF_000517525.1 Limulus polyphemus | reverse complement strand
CCTAAGCTCTTCAATGTATTGAGACCCCAACTGTGAGAATGTCATAGCTTCTCTGTATTATTGAGATGAATGTATTTAGCCTGTTTTTACAACCAACATATGGGTTTTATTGTTGTCACTTGTACACTGAGTTTTAAACCATTTGCAATATATCAGAATAAACTATATATATATATATATATATACTGTTTTAATTCTAAAGCAATAACAACAGAAGTATGGGTCTTACTACAAAGTAAAGATTGTAAGAAGGAAAAATATAAAATTCTTATGTGGTATTGGTACTAGTAGTATTACGTACAAATCACACAACTTTATCATTCTCAATACTGAATCATATTATTATTATTATGAACTAAATATAAAATTACACTAAATTATTGAACTTAAAACTACAAATTTAAATTCAAAAGAATATAAAAAATCACAAACTTTTTCAGTTCAAAGTCCTAAGCCAAATTCATGTAAAGACCTTGCACTCGCCACTCGATAGCTCTTAACCCTAACAATTGTGGATCAACTTCTTTCCTAAAAAGTACATCTATTTTCAGTTAATTTTTCAATATAATGATTAATATAAATAGATATACGATGCAACATAACTTAAGCTACTATATAAGAATAATAAAGTCACGTACATCCTATGCAGTTTTTCCAGAAGCTAGTTTTCTAACGCTTATAGAAAAGCACTATTGGCCAGTAATGAATACAACCTCTACATAAAATGGCAGTTACTATAATAAGCACCACCCACATTCATATTGTAAAATTCAGAGAACAATGTTTCGTCACGTGCTTTCCTTATCAGCCTATGATTTGTCAAGTGTGAGATACAGCGATTGGAATAACATGGTACTGAAATTGATACCTTCGACTAGGATTGGCTAAAAGTTTTACAACTGAGGTTTAACACGCCCAGACGCAGTTTTATAAAGAAAACAGACTAGAAAAAGATTTAGATACCAATCATAGATGGCAGGACCAGTGCTGAAGTGGAAGGAAATATTTAAAAAATTTTTCAAAACAAATTTTCTTCTTAGAAGGTGCTTATTTATGGTCTAAAACATATTTTAGGATTTTTTCATTAAATTCCTCTTTAAACTTCATTAAGTAATACAATTTTGTACAAATAATTGAATGTTATGCTACTATTTACAAAATAAAATTTGAAATCCAATAAAAGATAAGTTCTCTATAATTTTTTCAATTCACAAATGTGATTTTGCCCTCATGATAAGATCAAAATGGCCATGGCAGATAAAGGGTTAAAGATGTTTCCAACTCCTTGGAATCTTCGACTAAGGTTGCTTGCCTGTGATCTTCTATTGTTGTCTTACTTTTACAACCCACTGGTCCTTTGTGTACTAGTTCTTGGACGTCATATTGGGCTATTCCTGTTCCTCATTCTCTTGCTTCTGTTTGTGTCCCCCCTCCTGCACAGCTTGCTGTTGTGGCTCTTCTTTGTAACCATTCATAAGCTTTGGTCCTGTCAGTGCCCACCTCTCTCACTTTACTCTCTTGTCTTTCTTCTCCAACAACCATGGGGTTCTGCATGTTCTTTCTCGTAGTATCTCTCTTCTCTTTCATACTTCACCTCTTCTTTCTCATCAGCCTCTTTCTTATCCTCTTCACACCAATCCTGTGCTTCGTCATCATGTTCAGGACATTGTGTCTTTTTTTTTTTGACAATAGGAGCTATAGCACCTGTATTCCACTCCACTCAGGGCTTTTATTCCCCTCTTTTTGTCATCCCCATACAGTTGTGGATATGGAACTCTTTCATTGACTTATCATCTCTGAGTAACTTTCTTGTTTGTCCTTGATTTCATTTAGAAGACTTTCTCAATATGCATTGGGTCCAGTCTTTTGGGCTGTTTAAAACCAAAGTAGATGTTTCAAATGCATTCTTTCATTTCCATTATTATATGGATGTCTGGCTTCTCTTGGCCTCGCCTTGACAGAAATTGACAATTTTGACTTTCACTTTTCTTCGAAAGACCTTTCACCTAGACTGACTGGCCTAACTTTCCAAGTCAGTTGTAACTCCCAATCAATTTCCTGTCCTAATGAATGTTTTCCTCAATTCTCAGATGAGGCGAACTCAACTTTCTTCCTTTTGTATTCATGCCCTAGAGATTTTGGTATCCAAGGCACATCTCTCTCACATTTGGGGGCTCTTGCATCCCTAGGAGTCCTGTTTCCTCTTGCTCATGCATGTGTTTGCCTCCTTCAGTGAGCTCTTTTGGATTACTGAAATATGTTTTGCAGTCCCTTATTCATACTTCTGTCTCTACCTTCCTCTATACATCCCTCTATCGTGGATACTCAATTGCTTCAACACAAGCCTCTCCCTTTTTGACTTGCAATTTTACACTGATGTCTCCCTTTCTGGTTGGGGGAGTTCTCAACAACACTACTCTCTCTGGGGACAGGTCTACAGAGAAGCACACTGCATATCAACTGTCTGAAGATTATTGCAACTTGTTGGGTGCTTGCCCCTTTTTTTTTGGTCACATTTGTATGGTCAATCCCTTCCATTACATTGGATTTTCATGTGGAGTAGCCCTTTTTTACTCTCATTCTTGTAAGCTTTCTACTCAAGACCTCTGTCAGCATATCAGTGTAACTAGGCTGTCTACCACTGCTGGTCTCTTTTTTCCTTGGTCATCCTACTCTTACACATCATACTTTCTTATTTACCTGGCTTTTCAACAAGGGCCTGTTTTGACCATTGAAGGTTGCCAGAAGGCATTGCCCACAACCTTCTACCTCTTGCAAAGCAGTAATCCCTTCCTTTTTCCTGTTCTCCCAAACATCTTTCAAATCTGCTTTATCCCTTGCTCCATCATCCAGTCCCTCTTTCTAGCTGGGAACTTTGTGTGGCTCTTTGGGATTTTGTCTGCTTCTCTTTAAGCCTTTGGCTTCCTGCTCCTTGTGTCATTTGTTTCTGGAAACACCTTCCTCTTTTTCCTAGCTTGTAGTCATTGTCATTTGGATATTTCCATCTTGGATGTCTCTTTTATTCTCTATTATAGGGACCAGTTGATATTCTTCTGAACTGCTCCTTTCTTCCAAAGATCTGGGCTCATGGAATGTCTTATCTCATCTTTCTCTCCTCTCTTTCATCTTTGTATGATTGTTTCAATCCTGATTGTCTTTTGTGACCTGTATGGGCTGTTCATTACTATCGTACTTGAACTGGCCCTTTTTATTTTCATGGAAACCACCATTGCCTGTTTTAACTGTGGCAACCTCCTTCTCCTCTTGGGACTTGTTCCTTTCCACTTGAACTGGTTGGGTTTGCCAGCTCATCTGTCTCACATATTCTTCATTGACTGAGTCTGACAGTATACTCTTTTATGTCTCCTCCCATTAGGTTCACCATATAACAGCCTCTTTGCCTTATTTGGCCACATGCCTTTGGAGAGCTTACAGGATTGTATGTGAACTACACCTAACATGTTATTCTCGTATTACTTGCATTACTGGGCACTTTTATGTGCCTCTAGTTTTCACCTCTCTCCAGACTATCCAAGCTCTGGTTTAGTGTATTTTGCCTGTTATATTTTTCAGTCATCTCTATGTCATTATTACATTTCCTTACACCTCCAAATTGCAAGTTTCTCAACCCCCCCAAAAATTAACATGAGGAGGGAAGATTCACCAGATGAATGCTATGTGTGGAATTACACCATGCATTCCTTATACTTAGTGTCATCATAACCCTCTGAGCGGCAAGTATTGCTTCACAGAGAATACTTATTGGAAATCTGCATCAAGTAGGGAAAAACAGAAAGTATTAAACCCTCTGCCTCTGCTCAGTGCCCACTGCTGAGGAGGGATTTTCTGCAAGACTTCTTCATCTGTATATCTTTACAACTTATTTAGCCATTTCAGAACAATTAAGTAAAATAAACACACTGCACTTGGCTTATGCTTGTTGTCTTTATTCATAGTAATACATTCCATTGTCTTTTGGTGAAGACCCAATTCCAAATGGCTATGCAAATAAGTGCACCCCCACCCCATTCTCCCAAGCAATTCCAAATGGATATGTCTAGCCACATGGGTTAGATTTTCCTTGAGATGCAGGTAAGAGTTCCTCCAACTGTCATTACATTACCTCGTGTATTTCAACAAGATGCAACAGCCTAGAACCCTAGCTACAATACACACACTAATGTTCCGCCTTCCTCTGTGACACTTTACAACTGGTATTGGATTTACCTGATATTCTTTACTGTAAATCTCTCTATACTGTATATGAAATATATCAGTGAATAAATTTAAAAAAATTGAACAAAGAGTATTCCGTGCTTGAGAAGAATGCTTTCTCCCACGAGGTGCTGCTCCAGCAGGTAACTTCCAGACTCTTATAGGTCATGCCTCTTTCTGTTGTTTTTTTCAGAAAGGAGCTCATCTTTGTAATTTATCAGCACTGGCCCCTCCATCATTTTCAATATAGTATTCTACCTATTTGAGGTGCAGAGAGATAAATAGCATTTCTGAAGTTCACATCTTCCTTACCTGAAAATGTATTTCGGATAGATACCTACCTTTCTGCACCACCTTTCACCCTTCCTCCTCACTTTGGTGCATTGTCTTTGCCTCATTAAGAAGGAGCCTATGATCATGTGCTAGTGTTCAATGGGATTACAACACACTCACCCTCTTATTCATGGAAGTATAAAGCATTATGACAATTACATCATAGACTGCTGCAATACATGTAGACACGAGTAGTGGTGGGAGTTTGTCCAAGGATTGTGGCATGTACATGAAATTCCACAGCAGTTGCATACGAGGTACTAGCTCTTAGTGGTGCAGAGAGGTAATTATCTACCTGAAATACATTTTCAGATACAGAATATGTTAACTTTTTCAATAGATTAGCTATAAATGCACTTATAACTATTTAACTTAATAACTATCATCCATGCTTGCTTAAAACTAAGCCCAAATTATGTAAAATAATGTAAAAATTATATTGTCCTTGTATAACTTGTCACATATACACAAGGCAATTTTTTTACAGTAGGTTAGGAACAATATGTTTCATTCTAAATTGTATTTCACATAAAAAAAGATTAAAAATTCAAAAGAAATGAATTAAGTTTGTTATAGGGATCATATTATTATAAAGTATTTTGTTCTATTCTTATTGTGAAATACATCAAAACTGCAGTATTTTTTTCTCTTTTCTTGCAGTATTTGCTCATTTTTAGTGTACTTATCACTTGAAAATTATTATTGTATGTTGTGCAATATATATTTATATACCCATTTCTCCATGGCTGTCTTTGATACAGCAGCATAATTTTAGGTTTGCATAATAATGTTCAGAAACAAGCTACTCCATGCTTGTTTCAGTAGTACAGTAAAGTTGGTTTGTGAAACCGTACAAATGTGTGAGAGGGGATAATATGTTTATTCATTTTAAGATGCTGTAGGTAAGAAACTCTCATAGGCTATGTATTTAATATATTAATCAAACATTTTTGTTGTTTGCTTCTTGGAGTTTTGGCATGATGTGTAATGTCTAGAAATTTCCCCAGGCGTTTTGATTTGATGTGACATCTCAACTTTTCCAGAGACTCGGAGAGGGTATATTGTAATGATAGTAACAAAACACCAGATAATTTTTGTTAAGTGAGTCAGTCAGTCAGTTAATTAGTGAATCTGTCAACCAGTTTTGAGTCTTTGCCATAAATGTAAGAGGATATTTTACCAAGTAACTATTTAATCTTATCTATGAAGTTGGGCCTATCATTAGTTATGTGTAACTTGTACCAGTTGTAGAGCTTGTGGTCAAAGAAACAAATGCTTTTTTTTTATCAGCAAGGAAACTGAACTATTCAAAAAAGAACCAACCCAAAAACAGAAATCATTACAACACTAATGTCATAACTTGAGTTATTTTGTTAAAGAGGTAAAAATAGAATAGAATCTAAACTGAAAATCAAAATTACATGTGCTTGAAGTGAGATCAAAAATTTGCTGGCATCAATGACACAGTGGAACAAGAAACAAACAAAAAGGATAGAAAACTACCAAATATTGAAAGAGATCAATACCTAAAAGATAGGAATTTAAAAGAAGAATTACAAAAAGAAATATGATTTATAGATGAATTAAACATTTAAATAAATTAGATTAAAGAAGTTCTTGGAGATGTACAGAGGGTTTATAATAACAAAACTGAAGAAGTACAAAGAACATCATTGTGGTCAAAAGATAAGTACAAAAAAAGACTATAACAACAAAATCAGTGAAGTAGAAAAGAACATCAATGACAGAATAAAACATCTAGAAAAGATATTTGTAAATTCAAGGACCAAAACAACCACACACCTCCATATCTGAGAATCTCAGTCACAAACACTATTACTATGCAGCATGGAACATGATAACTCATGTGGCCTACACCTGTTTTTGTTACTGCTATTCCACCTATTATTGCAGAAACTTCCTGGTCTAATCCATTTATATCATTACCAAATCCATTTTCAAAATTTAGCTGGCTAATTCAACAAGATTTCTCAGTTGAGAAACCAACATTTTATGACAGAAAGCTATCATGGGAGGCATATCTGGCTCAGTTCAAAATAATTTCTAAAGTGAATGAATGGAGTATTGAGCAACAAGCCTTTAACCTTACTGCTTAAAAGTGCCAGCTTTAACATCATTAATCAATCTTCCAGATGAAAACTTTACCAACTATTATGCATTGATGGCTGCCTTATCAAACTCGTTTGTAGTAACACATCAGAAGGAAGCTTTCAAAGCAAACTTTAGTTAAGGTTGTATGTGACCTTGTGCATAGTGAGATGGAGATATACATTCTGTCCAGTGGTATTCCTTTGATGGGCTCTGAGACTGCACTTGCAGGTGATCCTGAACATTCTGGAGAGAATTTAGATTGGCTTTTTTCAGTGCCTTCCTTTACTCAGTTGGCTTCTTAGGAGGCCATTTTAGATCAGCTGCCTCTGGCTCCTTTTCTACTATTGGTACTTTGAGTACGTGATGTTTGAGTTTTTTTCCGGTTGCTTTTAAGTCTGCAACTTCCTTGATGGCAGAAAGACCTGAAGGCGAGTACTTAGTTCTCTCTCTCTCTCCATCCCTTGATATTGTGGTTCATGCAGGGAGGTTTACTACTCAGTTATGTGAATGGACAGTTATACCTTATCTACCACGTTTGTCAGAACAACATGCTTTCACCTACCATCATCGGGTGGAAACACATTTAAAATTTCAGATAATAGAACTGCTCCTGGAAATGTAGGTTCCAGAACAGTCTGTGGACAACCTGAATAGATCACAATCTTACAATGGTGTCTTACATTTCTGATCCAGGTCTCTTTGTTTTTAACCTTGAATCTTCTATATTGGGCCCATTCTCATCATCCTACTAGCTTGCCATGTTTTGGGGGTGATGAATTTGGTGGCAGATCAGTTGTCTTGACCCTACCGAATTCTCCTGACAGAATGGATGTTTCATCGAGGGGTTTTCTGTTGGACTTGGTCTCAGTTCGGGACAATGATGATCGATGCACTTGCCACTCATTGGTCTACTCAATTACTGGCATTTTAGTATTCAGTACCTCACCCTCAGGCATTGGCAACAGATGAATTTTGTCAGGACTGGACTGGATTGCACCTACATGCCTACCCACATATTCCTCTGTTACCCAAAATCCTAGAAATAATTCATTCAACCCCTGGTTTCTGCTTCTACAGAACCTTCAGGATTGCTCACCTCTTCCACTTCCTCTTTGGCCATCTCTGTTGAGCCAGCCATGATCTGACATCTTATACCCATCCATCTCAAAGCTCAAGCTTCAAGCATGGGGGTTATGCAGTCCTTCACATAGCATCAAGGTTTAACTTCTAAGGTTGCCATGTGCCTGTCTCAGTCTGTGCATCATCCCACAATGGATATTTATCAATGGAAATGTCACACATATACCGACAATGGTGTATTGTGCCAACCATGGCTTGGTTTTTGTCCTGGCTCTCTGACAAGGGTTTTGCATCTTCCACAATCATCCTATATAAGGTGGCCTTACGAATTACCTTTAGATACTTAAAGAGATGGTAATTCTTTGAGTCCCCAGTGCTTGGTCTCCTCAAATTGCTTCGGGTCTTTCATCCCAAACAACTGTTTCAGTTATCTAACTGGAATATAAAGGTGGTGTTACATGGTCTTTCTCGATATCCGTTTGAATCCTTGGCCTCATGTACCATGTATCACCTTTCCCTTAAAGTTTATTATTTGTTGCTGCTGGCCTGCGGACATCGCCGGTGGGAGCTGTTTGTGCTGCACATGCACAGAACATTTTATCATTCTATCTACATCCTTCTGTACCCAGACAGGTCCTTCTTACCTATGACACTGGCAGCCAGGGAAGGGGATAAATCCTTTTCACTGATTCATCTGAGTGCTATTTCTCACCTCTATGGCCAATCGGATCCTGATCCATTGTAAAATCCAGTGAGGACATTGAAATGTTGTGTTGCCCCACTAAGGTTTTTTATTCATTGTGACCCTTCAGTTTCCCATGATTTATCCCTGGTTATTTCAACAGGGTGGGTACATCTGCAGTAGCAACCACTAACAAATATGCTTATCTAGATTGCAACAGGCGTTGTAGAAATGAGGTGTTCCATAAGACCATGTAGAGGCAGACCAGGTGGTATTACTGTACTATGCTGAACCACCACACATGGACTATAATATAAGTAAAGCACAAGGGGATCCTGCCCATTCCTGCTGATCATTGGATTGCATAAATTGGGGTCAGTTTGCTTTTAAAAATTTAGGGAGCTTGGTATCCAGAGCATTGCTCCTCAGGACCCCCCCCCCCCTCCACACACACACACACACATATTCTACTACTACTAGTATTCCTTACCACTCCCAGTTTCTAGTCACAGGGGTTGTGGACAGAGGATGTTACTCCTGAATGCATGAGTACTCCTTATTTGAATTCACAATTCCAGTATTGATAATATGCATCTACATGTAGTTAACTTGTACATTATTTTTTCATAATATGAAAAAGGAAGTGAAAGGTGTATGACTAGAGAGATAAATTAACATCATAACATTGGTTCATTTTTTTGAAGTATTACAACCTCATTTTTATTAGTTTTACAGTCAATGTCTCATAAAAGTGTTCTTCTATTTTCTGTGACATTTTCATCATAAAACCAAGCAGAGTTTGTGTTTTTCATGGCTTGAAAATACTCAGTACTTTGCTATTGTGTTTTTTTTATCAGAAAAATAAAGAAACAAATTAACTAATATGGGCTTTTAATCTGAAAAAAAAAAAGTTAAATGATGATTTTTTTTCATAGATAATAGTGATTCTTTTGCATTACAATAACTTGTTTTGACTTATAACCCTATTTGTAAAGACTAGATCTGTTTTTTGATTTAGTTTTGTACTTTTGGCATGTGTACATTTCTGTAGGACTGTATGTCAACACTTCTGGATCTCATCCTTGAGGGTAGTTCAGAAGACTCTCCAAGTGATCTGGTTTCTCAGTTACATGATCTCACTCGTTCAGCTGTGTTGATTACTGAGCAAGAACTAGCTGGTTTGGTAAGTAACCTTACATTATTTAACCTTAACTTTAATTGAAAGAAAATAGGTGAGGAGTTAAATTTATTTGTTATAACAACATCTTAAAGTAGTGACTAAACTTTTCTTAGTTACATGTGTAGTGATACTGACTGTCTAAAAAGCATGGATGTAAATAATTCTAAAATATATTTTTAGTCATACACATAAGAGATACTTAGACAATCTGTATACCACTAAAACTTTGAGATTGTTTGTTTGCTTGTCTGTAATTAAATACAGCAAAAATGGCACACAATATCACCATATTTGTAATGATATGAGAATAGAAACAGAATAAAACAAGTTTCGTTAAAATTGAGTCACGGGTTACCGAGTTAACCCCCGTTTTTCGGGTCACTTTTATGAAATTGTCTAGATGACTTTATGTACACTAGATGGCGCTACATATCAGTTTATCTATCTATCTATTCGTTTTCCACCTGATGAATCACTTTAAAATATCTTCTATAAAATAATATATGCACAACAGAAATTAAATGATGATATGAAAATGTGTTATAATGGCGCATAGAAAGAATAACAATAAAATGGACCTACAGTATTATTGACTATGTGCAAATAGTAACAGACTTAAAGTAAGACCCAA
>NW_013666642.1:258853-290433 GCF_000517525.1 Limulus polyphemus | reverse complement strand
CTGAGATTGTTTGTTTGTTTGCTTATTTTCACAGTCAAAAAATCATTCACACTACTGTTCACGATCTTTACAAAACTTCTTACTTCACTTTCTTGAAAAATGAAATGGTCTTTCCTTTTATTCCCGATCAACAATCAAATATCTTTTCTTGATTTACGAATAACACAAATGGATTGAAATATTTAATAAAATTATCTCAAAATAAACCTTCATTTCAGTGCATTATTGAAATTAGCTTGAATTCTTCATAACTTCTGAATAGTGGTTGACCCAACGGGTCATGGTGGTCTAGTATATACTTAAAAATACAGTCCAGACCTGCATACCAGTCAATGCGATATAGCAGTCAACCATTAATTACAGCCATTTTGGCTCAGTCCCAAACATAAAATAGAAGGGAAAACATCTGCGGTTATGTTTCCCCCAGTCCCAAATGGTCTTTTTGAACTCTGTATTGTGGCCACCCAGGCTGGCTCTCACCTGCTGCTGCCCAAATAAAATCTTTCAATCATAGTGTGGCCACTACTGTACATTGACTGATAGCGGCCACGTCTTGTAGGTGTTACAAACGATGTAACTATTGATGTTCCTTATTAGTAGTTGCGTATGGTGTTTCTTACACCTCCAAATGAATTTGGAGGTGTGTATCCGGGAGTAAGCCTGGCGTCCTAGACCGGACACCAGGTGAGCATGTCTTGGTGTGACAGGGATTCAAACCTGCGACCTACAGATTGCGAGTCGAGAGCCCTAACCATTTGGCCATGCCGGGCACATTTTCCCTATTAATGACATGCTAATCCTACCTGATGCTTCACACCTCATGCTGCACTGATGATCACACAATCAAACAAACAGTATGTTTTCACACTTCTTTAAACTTTGTCATTTGTAACACTTCTAGTTCGGTGTCTCTTTGGTCTTCTTGTGAACAAAAGATTTGTTCAAAGGGGAAAATTTGCACATTCATTTCAAGTTTTGTCACCTTTCCCTCCATTTTGCAATAAATAGAGCTCTGCTTTCTCAGCCAAATTAGTTGTCTCTGTTCTATTGACGAAAATGGCAGAAATTTGTTGTTTCATGATTTGAGTATCATTACTGCCAGGTGTCACCACATGTGCACATAAACAACAGTGCCATGCCTTGGCCTCTGATACTGTGTGGTGCAAGGAAGCGTCATGAAGCTCATCATCTTCCCAAATTTTGCACTTATCTGTTAATCAAAAATACAGTATAGAATTTTATTTTTTAGACAAGATATGTAAAGATGCTATTACAACATTCTATATTAAACAGGAACAGGTGAGTATTATGGGCAAGTTGTAGGTGTATGTACTGTGCCTTTAATCTGATCCCAGTATTGACCCCATACAGTGACACCCGGTAATATGGCCACCACGCTATGCGGCCATTAATTGCTTAGACCTACAGCTGACTAGATAAACGGGGCTGGACTGGACAGTACTGTAAGAGCTTTTCAAGAAAAGATATAGATAACTTCTAAGTTAGTAAATTTTAAAGGAAAACAAAATTGTTATAATTAAGTTTACACTTCAGAACTTAAGTTGTAAATGTCATTATATCAGAGCAGTGTAACTCATTCATTTTAATTTTTATTAATTTTAAATCTGATTATACATAGTAATGGGTTTGGAACATTAGAGTATGTAAATCTTTTCCTCTGGTTATTCTGAGCTTTTCAACACGTAATGTTCATATGTACATGTAATTTTTTTTATTGATCAACACTGGAATTTTATTAAAGATGTTAAAGGCAACTGAAACTCAGGCAATGTGCTCTTCTCACTATTTCAGGTCAGGTAGTCTAATCTCTGAAATACTGAAAGCCCTGTTAAGGTTGCACTCCTGCTGTCAACAAAACGTGATTCGATATTTCTGAATGTCCTTAATGCTTTGCAGAGAATGTTTCACTGACCCATACTTTTCCACTTTCCATATAACTTATTGCAGAATTGTCAGGGGATCTTACATAAGCTCTGCTTTCCCACCATAATTGACCTCTGCATTTGTCCTGTACAACCCCTAGTATTTCTTTACTGCCTAACACCCCTGTTCACAATTCTAGAAGTGTCTGAGACTGAGAAATTAACATATATATTTGTAAAAACGTTTTTTAATATTATGGTCTCTCCACATGCAAAGTTCTGTGTATGGATTCATCCAGTTGGGACTCTCACATTTCACTATACCTCTGCATTTAGCCCAGTCAAAATTCCATCCTTGATGCTGAAGCTCCATGAAAGAGTGTTACCCTCTGAAAGTGGACAAAGGGTACCATCTAGTGGTTCATTATTCCTCGGTAGATACTTTTCCAACCTCCATAAGCATGGCATTAGAGGTCACAGAAATGTGACTACTGTTACCACTATATGTCTCAGCTTCAACCATGATAGTGGTCATCTCTGTTTTTCTCATATTTTTTTTATGTTCCCATTGCACTTTCATAAAGTTTTTAGCCTATCTTTGGAACTGCTTGGATCTTTCTTCAGTTCTCAATGAGTGTCCACAACTTTGGCCAGTTGTGTGTCTCACTGGCTTTTTTCAATATGGATGAAAAGGGGCTACAATTCCTGGAGTAAAACCACTCCTGATACATGACTAAGCTACTCCACTGAGAACCTTCCACTTCAGGAACAGGATGTAGTATTCTTCCTACCTTTTTATGCCACCACTCATGTCTGGTTGTTGGCTCTGTATGTATAATACACCATTACCACTCTGAAAAGTGACCTCTTTTTCTGAATTAAAGGTCAAAGAGGTACCATGCTGAGAGGAATGATTTTCTTCTGAGTGTCCTTTAGGTCCAGTCTGTCTAAAAGGCTGTCTACTCCATTCATTCTCTCTCAAATATAGTTCTACAAATTATTTTTCTGACTGTTGATTCTACTTCAACTCTGTTTGGATACATCTTTATTGTGGTCTAGATTATTACCTTCCTGCCACATAACTTTTAGTATTATAATTATCTGTGTTTTTTCATGTTCAGTGGTTCCCAACTCCTTTTAAGTATGGGTATTCTGACTTTCAGTGTTTAACAGGTAGGATTACCTGTTTTGAATTTTATGATAGAAATGAGTTTCAAACAGATACTTACCCCTAAAATACCTTCTATCCCACCTCCCAACAACCAGGATTTTATCAGAACTGTAACTTTCAACAGAATCTAAATTATAACAGGAAAGCAGTGCTTAGGAAGATCTAGTGATGCTTTTGCAATAAATCATGGTAGAGTAGAGCGTTATAGGTAAGTGATGTATAAAAAAACATTTGGAAATTTTGAGTCACGTGTTTTTTTGACAGTACAAGTGTAAACTCGACAAGAGAGGCTTTCAGTATTTTAGAGGTAAGTTCATATTCGAATATCATTTTAGTTCTAAACATGTAAAATTTAATGAAAATCTTGAATATTAAGTAAAGAAAATGTACGAGTCTTAGAATTAGTAATTGGGTTAGTTTTTTAAACATATTTCCTAACCTATTTATGTACCAAAATTACTTCTTGGACCATGATTTTAGTAGTTAGTGTTCCTCATAACATGATCATAAACCCTTTATCATCCATGGAAGAGTTTTTTTTTTCCATTACCATAATTGGTGTAAATTTACAGGTGAAGATGGTGTCTAGCATGCATAAATATATGGATGGAGATGATAAATGGTTAAACAAAAATACCATTAATTTCTGTTACTGTAGTCCTGTATGCATTTTACTTGTATAGAAAAGAAAATGAGTCATTTCACCACATGTGTTTGGTCAATTCTTTACACTTCATGCTGTAACAGGAAAAAACATAAAATTACTTTCTGCGATGCGATGTGTAGATACCATCTGTACAGTGTACTTAACATTATACAAACTAGTTGGTAACTTGAAGGTTAAATCATTATTATAATATGTCTTGAAATTCATTTAGATGTGTTTAAAAAAAAATAACCAAACCTGTCAGCATTCTGTTCTTATTTGTGTACTCTTGTAATTATTATTTCTTTTATTACCAACATTAGATAGCATTTCTAAGGTGCATTGAAAGTGAAGCTGAAGAGGAATTCTTAAAAAAGACATTAGGAACACTACTTTCTAACCTCCCACAGGCAATGCCATCAAGTAATTCTTCTGTAAGTCAATCAAAGTTACAGTCAGGTTCAACAAGTACTCCTCCCACTTCCAAACGAAATTTGTTGGGAAAAGGTAAGTTGTATGGTTGTTAGAAATATAGTACTTTGAATCTTTAGTATTAAAAAACAACTACATTTTCTAGTGAAAGAAAAGTAGGTTAAAGTATTAAGTTACATAGGTTATCAGAAAAATGTACTTAAGGCACATTATGAAACAGAATGCTAATCAAAGAATAAGAAAAGTGTAACTATGACAAAAAATTACAGTGTTGCAAAGTGTAGAATATCTTGGTATTTTACTAATATAATTTTTTATTGGCATGCGACTCGTGATTAGTGTGCCTGGATTATGAATCTGAGGATTGACGGTTCATGACCCATTGTTGCAAAAAAGAAGCCCCAAACTGTGGCTGTTTGTAAACTATAACAGTAACTGTCAAAATCCCTTTATTCACTTAGAAAAGAGGAGCCCAAGAGTTGGCAGTGGGTGCTATTGACTATCTGTCTTCCCTGTAGTCTATCAGTTCAAAATTAGAAACAGCTTTGTGCAGCTAGCTTGTGTGTAGGTTTGTGCAAATGTCTGAACAAAAAATGTGTTTAAGAATGTAACAACCTGAAAGATTAGCAGTTATATAGGATATTTTCTACTTAAATTTCTCAACTTTTCACCATAATTAACTTTGCTGACATTTTTTTTATCTTTCATTTTTCTTTTCCAGTTTAGTTTTAAGTGTTTTTTTTTTATCGTATATTCTGCTTGTTGCCTTTTGTTGTGATATACTATCAATAAATATATAATTCTATTTATCTCAAGTAAATTAGAGTTTTGACAAATTTATAATTTTTTCACATTTTGTGTTGCAAGTATTGAATGCTGTGCCTTATTTTTTGTATATAGTGCCGGCTCAAGGCAGGTTGGAAAGGCTCAAAGAACTCAACACACAATATTAGGGGTGCAAAAGTTGTAAAAATTTAGAAACTTTACTAACAAGCAAAGAGAAAGGGGATACTTGTGGTGAAAGTTTGTGTGCAGGTGTTATTAAGGTGTTACTGATGTGTTATTAACTTAATAACACATCAAATATTGGAAAATTCAACTCCAGATAAGGTCTTATTTTATATATGTGAAAACGAACACAAAGAAATTCTTCCAAATGCTCTGAGAATTTTATTAATTGTGCCTATTAGTGTGGCAAGTGGCAAAAGATCATTTTTAAGGCTAAAGTTGATATAAACATTTTTGCATTTCACAATGGTACAAAAGAGGGATTAAATGGTGTAGCAATAATTTCTATATAAAATGAAATACCCAAAGAAATTAATGTGGACATATTGAGGAAAAATTCTGCAATGTTAAAAGCTCGTAAAGTTCTATTTTCTAAAGACTAATCTTTGTTTTTTTAATATGTATTTTTCTACTATGTATCATATTTCAATTCTGTATTCTGAATTTTAAGAAATTACCTAAAATTTTGTAAAGTACAGAAAAATAAATAAAAATATAAAATTTGAAAAAGAGGTGCAATTTTTTATTTTCACACACTTCAATATCTGAACTTGAACTGACAGTGCTTGTATACTCTTGGCTTGTAATTTTCTTCATTAAGTGTTAAAGTTGAAGACTTTAAAAAAACATTCCCCATCATCCATTATTAGAGATTGTAATATTCATTTAAAGATTTACTTTTTTATAACAAGTCTGTGTAATTATACTATAGTTGCTGTACATAAGAAGAATGCAAAGGTCGGACCTATTTCAACCACATCACAGGATGTTGTAGTTGATGACAGTACATCTTCCGTGGTTGATAATGACTTTAATACTTTAGAACTCCCCCAACCTGATGATGTTTTGGTCATTTCCTTCAGTACACTAGAATGGGATTGTCCAGGAATGCTAAGTGAAGAAAAGGTAAAAAAATTTTGTTTGTCGCTGAAAAAGGAAGTAGATATGATAATAGATTAAACGCATCATTATCAGTTGTTTTGAAGAAAACCCTTTAATCATTTTGGAACAAAACAGAACTCATGCAGAAGAAAAACGGTATAGAAAAAAAAAAAAAAGCCAAATCCATTCAACATCTAAGACAAAGAAAGGCTCATCAGGGATGGAATCTGTACTTAACATTGAAGTTTTACCATTTTTAAACATATACATACTTCAGTGAAAACAAACAGGAAATCTTTAAATGTCATTTAAATGTATTCTGTTGTTGCTTGTATTTATTCTGCAGATGCACTTTACATTCTAAAATCATAATCATCCTTTTTAACAAGTCTTTCTGAAATTTGAAGAATGTTGAGGCTCTTTTGTGTTCCTTGGTTTTCTCTTGTGTAACTTACAGTGCAAATTAGTATTCATTAAATGATAGGTTTATTTAGGTGATATAAATGTGTATGTAAAGTTTTCAGTGCACACTTTACCATTCGAACTATGCCACCCTTCTTCCTTTTTTCTTGAACTTAAGTATATCTAATGTTTATGGGTGTGCTATTAATCTTGTGCATTTTATGTAGAATTGTAGCAAATTTGATAGTAAAGTTCTATACAAATGTAATCTGGTAATGGGATACACCTAATCACTTACTTATTTAAAAATATGTTGTGCATAATCATAGGTTTTGTTCACCATCAAGCACACACACACATATCAATACGTATGTTACTAAATCAAAAATGATGACTTGGAGAAATGGGGGAGGGCAAGTCCAGTTGTAATATAGATGTCTTACTAATAAAATCTTATAAACATATTCTCATTTGTAGAGTAACTTGTGATTCACTGAACTACAAAGCACCTTGATAATGTAAATATTATTTTGTGGAATTAGATTAATATTACTGTTTGGTGGATTTAACCATTAAAAGTATGTTTCTTAACAGTTTATAACTTATAAAGTGGCCTAATAATTTATAAAAAATTAACAGTGTGGAAGTATTTCATACAATGAAATCATAATCCTTTACTAACCATTCCTAATTGAAATCTCCACCATTTTTCTGTCTGACATTTTAGTGATAACACATACACAGCTCAGTTATTTATTTAATGTAAAATATTCATTCACTAAAAAGAATGAAGATGAAATGCTTTGGTTTAACTTCTTAAAAATTTTTCAAAACATTATTTTAACAATTTTCAACATCTATTCTTTTTTGTAAGCAATTGCTTTATTTATTAAACATATGTAATTAGTAGTTAAAAGTAGCAGAATTTTTTGTGTTCACAGTTATTTTTTAAAGGTTATAGGAATAGTGAATTCAATTATAAAAGTAAGTCAGCAGAGTTCTGGAAAGATTCTATAACTTGATTTAGTTTGTGCTGCCATCTGATAATCTTTTAGCTCAATCAGCAAAGGCCTAGCATGACTTGGTGGTTAGGGTGCATGTACAATCTGTGGGTCATTACATCGCAACCACTTGCTGAACATGCTTGCTCTTCTAGCCATTGAGGCATTATAATGTGATGGTTGATCCCACTGTTTGTTGGTAAGGAGTAGCTCAAGAATTGATGGTGGGTGGCGTTTACTAGCTACGATCCCTTTAGTCTGTTGCTCTGATGTTAGGGATGACTAGTGCAGATAGCTCTCGAGTAGCTTTGACAAAAAATTAAACAGTTAAACAATATGCAAAATTCACTCATGTTTTGTATTTAAAATATGTTTTGGATAAACTTTTTAAACATAATTTTTGTGGTCAGAAATATTGTTAGTATCAAGGATACTCATAAACTACTGATTCATGCAATGCTTTTTGATACCTTGACATGTTTATATTAAATTGTATCATGATTATATTTCATCTTAACTTTAAACTTTGAGTAGGTTTGCAAACCATACAGTAGTAACTAACCTAGTCATTTTGTAACAGGTATTTTGATAACCAGTACCAGGGAAGAATTAGGAAATTCAACAAAATATGAAACATTTTGTTTGATTTATTGATGAAAGGCTATACAATATACGTTAAAAAAATCCCTTATTATTATTTGTTCCTATAGTCCCTGGAATAGAAATAAGATGCACTTATGGTGAGCAAGGGATTCAGCTTACTTTTTCATTAGATTTGATTTCGATCTTTATTTAGATCAGAATTTTTGACATGCTTGTGTTCAGGAATTTTTCAGAATTGACATTTAGTTAAATGTCTTTTTTTTTACATGTTAGTAAATTATTATAGAGACAGTGTTAAGATTTTTCATTAATAGTCCACTCAAATTTTGCCTAGGTTTTACGATTGGAGCAACAAAAGAAACAGAATCGTGTGAGAATGAATCTAGACAGCTTGACTGGAGAAGAAGCTTACAGTGTAGCTAGTGGTCCAGAGAAAAGAACCAGGTTCTCTCTCTCTCAGGATCAGGAGTCAATAGGTAGATTTGTTTACAATTAATAAATTAAGTGTATTCAAAATTTTAATGAAAAAATGTGTACAGGAAATCCTTTTTTTTTCTTTTTTTTCTGAACATTTACTATAAGATTTTTAAAAATCATAATTTCAGGAACAAGTGATAATTTAGAAGCTATTTCTGAAGCAGCATCCAATCATTCAGTGTCATCATCACTTGATCTAGAAAATGAGAATGAAAATGACAATTTATCAGACATGGTTTCAGCAAATGTCAGGTGATTTTTTGTTCCAATTTTATAACTTCGTTCTAAAGTAATTCATTTTTATTAAAATTAAAATATATCAAGTATTACAAAGAAAGTAAAAACTTCCTTACATGATATGGCTTGTTTTCAATTAATACACTTTGAGGAAATTTTCATAATCAAAGTACAGTGGCAGTGTTTTGTCAATTAATGTTAAAATATCCTGTGAATATTGTTAACTTGCCATAAACTGATGTCATAACTTGTTTAAACAGGTAAATGTTTCAATAACATGGATTTTTCTGGCTGTCAAATGTAACCAGCATCATGAAACTGAAACTTAAAGTTCAAACTTAGTATTATTATTTAGAAACTCGTTTAATAAATCTGTGCATGTGTTGTTTCAATATTTTTACCCAAAAATTACAATAAAAATATTAGAGATGTTTCAAGGGCATTTTAGATAGGGTAGACATGGCAGAGCTTGGATGTAACGGATCACTCCTACCTATTTCTATAGCGGAATAATTTATACTGAGGTTTTATTTAGGTCAAAATCAAATATCATAACTGTGCTGTGCCTTCCTTTTGGTTGAAGAAACTCTGTCACAGAACCTCATTAAAAAAATAATATGCATTTAATATCTTTGACTTCATCCTGAAGAAGGCCTCAGTATAGAAGCCAAAACATTGTTGCACTCTAGAAACGGGCAGAAGCAGTCCATTATAAAGTCCAACTCTACAACTATTAAAGATGCTTCATTTTACTGTTATTAAGATTCAGTTGACAGACTATCTTATTGTATCAACATATCGTACCAATAATTATTATGTTTTACTTGATTAAAATAAGAAATGTCTTGTAGTTTATTACATGATTTTGTATAAAGAGGTGTAAAGAATTATGTTCTAAAGACAGTGCAGTAGTTTGGCTTAAATGAAACTTCTATAGCCAGTACCAGATTTCTTTTGTGTGAAAATGTTAACTTGACACTACAGTTCATTTTGTTATTAACTATACATAATTCATCCTCTTTCTTAACATATCTTTTCTTCATTTGAAATAACACCATACCTTAATAGAGTTATTACTATCTAATTTAACAGTTGGATAATTTCATTATTAGAAAGTTTGAATTATAATCTTCAGATACAGGACATTTTATGAAATCTTGCAGTTCATTACTTTTAATGTCATATTATGTATCACTTTGCTTTTCACAGTTTCTTCGGTAACTAATAATTCAAGTCTGAGTGTCTCCACCCCAAAATATATAAAAGAGAGAATTTGATTATGTTAAATTTTACTTATAGTAAAATTTACTTAGTATATCTAGCAACTAAATATTAA
This sequence comes from Limulus polyphemus, assembly GCF_000517525.1. Taxonomy (NCBI): domain Eukaryota; kingdom Metazoa; phylum Arthropoda; class Merostomata; order Xiphosura; family Limulidae; genus Limulus; species Limulus polyphemus. The sequence continues at coordinate 280,355 of NW_013666642.1, read as the reverse complement.
AAAACTAAATTCATAGTGGAAGGGATACACCAAATGTTAGTGGACGTGATACTCCTTCTTCCCAAGTCGAGGAAGAACCAAGACAGCAACCACTCAACTTACCTATTACGACTCGCAAGCAAAACCAAGAAGATATTGAGGACAAGTTTTGTAAATTTGAGATTATGCCAATGATTGAAGGTAAGTTTAGTGAAAATGCATTCTTTTTTTTACACTTAGTTTGTACAGGGTGCTTCATAGTTTCCTGCAAGTATGTAGTAGACACTTTTCATATTTTGTTTGTTCTGGGAGATGAACTAAAGTATTTATTCATTAAACATAGTAAGTATTTTGTAGTTTCATAGTTTCCTGCAAGTATGTAGTAGACACTTTTGATATTTTGTTTGTTCTGGGAGATGACTAAAGTATTTATTCATTAAACATAGTAAGTATTTTGTAGTACAAAATACTTACTATGTTTAATGAATAAATACTTTAGTTCATCTCCCAGAACAAACAAAATATCAAAAGTGTCTACTACATACTTGCAGGAAACTATGAAATGAAACCTCGTGCCCAATTTATATCAAACTGTAAAAGATCAAGAATAGACAATTTCTTGAACAAGTTAAGATCCAATTGCTTTTTCTGTTGAACTGTATTAGATGAGCAAGTAAGCAACAAAAACAATTAATTAAAACACTTTTATGAAGTGATATTTCAAGCAAACATGTTTTATGTATTAGGTTTGGCAAATTTTTTTTCACATATTTATTCTTCAGTTTTAATAATTTTTGAATTTCTTCTTTAGGTTGTATATGTTTGAAGGATCTCTCTTCTCTAAGTTATGTTGTTGAAAGAATGCTATCTATTTTTTAGGTTGTTACATTGTTAAACGAATGATATCTGTGCATCTAATAATGTTTATTTCAAAACTTTTGCATCTTAGAAATTTGAACAAATAATCTAGTAATCATTAAAATGGAATGAATTAGATATATTTCAGTGCAAGGTACTAAACTCGTGTAACATAATTACAAAATTTCAAGATTTCATAAAAGGAAGGGACATTGTGATGATCATGATTTTGCAATGTATATACACTGTATATGCTTCATAATATATGCCATATAAAATTTTATGAACAGAAATTAACTTATAACAAGTTATAGCTAAAAGAAAAAAGTCCCAGAGCTAATAAAACAAGTGAGAATACCTAATAATCATTATAAAAGCACATTAGGTAATGGGTGCTTATATTCACATTTTGATAATGCCCAAGTGGATATAAATTTTCTCCTTTTGCTGGAAGCAATTTATTTTTGTTCAGCACATCTTCATTATAGTATATTTTGATCACATATTTGTACAAAGGATCACATATATGCACAATTCACTGTAAAAAAGTATTTCATTAATAAATCCTTTATTCACTTAGTTGTTAGTTACTTGAGAGAATTAAAGATAAAACTAGATTAATATTACACATCCACTTAATTTTAATTTACAAGAACTTGGTAATGACTATATATAATTAAATATATTGTTCTTACAATCTTAATTATGAAGTTTAGAATACCTTGTTTCATCAGTTCAGTACTGCCACCTTTAACGATATTTTAGTCTGTGAGCTGAATAATGAATATGCTAATGTGTAACATATACCATTCTTTTACATGTGAAATGAGTTTGTAGTGTAATTCTTGTTATTAATGTTTAATCATAAATAGTATAAGTTATACATTTTTTCTCTGTGCATACCAAAGTGACTTCATAAACCAAGTTTCTAAGAAAACTTTTTTCAATTACTGTATGTTAAGTAGCAAGTTTCCTTTGATCTGAATTCTCTGCTGTGTAACAGAAAGTTATTAAAGTCATAAAGTATATATTGAGAGAATGCTTGTAGGTTTTATTTATTGATCTATTATTAAATTATAGATGTTACAGTGAGACTGAATGATTTTGATATATTTTCAAAAAATAACATTTTCAGGTGATGAAACAAAGTCAATGGTTAGTGACACATGGAGCACAGATGTTTTAGCAAGTGATTCAGAGACAGTTGAGCAGTCAGATGTTTCTTCACAAGTAACACTCGAGTCACAGGTATTTCATACATTTGTGTAACTCATAATTTGTTGAGTAAATCTGAAGTAAAAAATATAAATCTGACTGTTATAACAATATGTGTGCATATAATAAAATTATTAATATTTTTACTTTTGTGTTTGCACCATATGAAATAACATTTCAGCTCTTTATGTGATATTACATGTAATTCTTGCTAATATGTTTTACATAGTTTAGAGCAACAATCACATGGAATAAAAATTAGGGGTGGTGCACCAAAAGAACTGAGAGAAAAACTACTGAATGGCCCATTACCTGTTTTTGGTGACCAATTGAAGTGTTGTATAACATATTGCCAATCAGTTAATGAGAAAAATATTGCTATAAAACTGCCAAACTATGTTTGCAAAAATAATGGATGCTGTTAATTATTTGGTAAGGAAATATTTCTAACCGATGCAACTACAAGCAGGGCAGAGACATATGTGTGTCTTGTTTGTAAATTTATTGGAGGGAAGAACAACAGATCTCAGCGCAGATCGTATAATCAATGCTTCCATGATGCAGGTCTATGCCACTCATGGGATTTGAAAAGATTAACACTTAAAAGCCCTTCCATTGTTGTAAAGAATATGTTTCTAGCTGGAAAAGAAAGGAGCTGCATGCAGAGGAAACTTGATGAAGGCCATAATAAAACCGAAATGTGCCAAGTCTAGAAAGGAACAATTTCAACCTCTGGGAGATTCAAACTATGGTCCACAAGCATAACAACTAGATATGTGTGTGAAGAAATGCTGAACAGGAGGAAAGATGAAATTATCAAAGAACTACAGTTAACTGATTGTGAAATATCGCACCTAGTGAAAAGAACATGAAAACAAGCTGAAAGTTTTGAGTGGAAAGAAGAATGATGTAAATGTCTTACTGCATCTATCTTTGGAGCAATGTGCAAGATGTGATCAATTACATCAGGCTTTTACATACAAATAATTTATTTTCAGAAGCTACAGAATATGGCCGTCATTACAATTTTATAGTCAAACAGGAATACATTGAAAACATAGGGAATAGCATTATTTCATGTGGGCTAGTTGTAGATAAAGATTATGGATATATGAGCATTTCTTCTGATGGACTTATAGGAAATGAAAAAGTAATAGAAATTAAATGCTCGAAAAAAGCAAAGAAGTTAACCCGACTTAAAGTAGCAAGATCTTTTTCTCAATTTTATTGTACAGCAACAAAAGATGGACAGCTAAATTTAAAAAAACAACACAATTATTATTACAAGGTTCAAGAGCAGCTACATATCCTAAACCAAAACTACTACGACTTTGTAATATGGACTCCAAAGGGTATGACTATTGAAAGGATCCAAAAGGATTATAATTTCTGGGGAAAATGTTTCCAGAACTTCAACAATTTTATATGAACTGTTTCTTGCCAGAAATGATTGATCCAACACTGCCTAGAAACATGAAAATTCATGATCCAGATTATATCATGACTGGGAAAAAGGAAAAGTAGTGGGAAGAACATAAAGACACATGTTAAATGTAGTTTAAAATCTATTTTAAATTGCAAATAATTCTAAAATATTAAAACTTTTGCTTGCTGACAAAAAACTGTTCCTTGTATCTTATTTTATCTGCCTTACAAATTCTGACTGTGAAAAAGGCAGGTAAAATCATACACAAAACAAATGTATTTTGTAATTTACAGTTTACTGTATTGCTGAAAACGTTGCTTCTGTTATGCTTAGTAAACATTTATTATTTAATTGTAAAACTGTACTTTCAAGTATAAGTTCATGATTTCTTTATTTTTATGTAATGTATGGAAAGATATGTACCTGTTTTGTTTTACTCCAAAAAAATTTAATTAATAAACCAATAAATCAGTCATTCTGGTAAATAAGTATAAACAAAATGATTGAGAATACAGATTTTGTTGTATTTATTCACTTGTGTTTATTTAGTTCCTTTGCTGTTGTTAAAGAAACTGTATATATTCCATAATCATCATTTTTGTGGATATTAAAATTTAGACATATCTGATTGATATCAGTGGACCAGAGTAATGTAATAGTACTGAACTTACCTCTCAAGTTACACACAACTAAAATGCAACATTTGTTATACTTGATTAGTAAATCATCAGTGGGTGGTTGTGTATTTGGTAATGTATTATATTTCTACTTCTGATCATCAATGGGTGGTTGTGTATTTGGTAATGTATTATATTTCTACTACTGATCATCAATGGGTGGTTGTGTATTTGGTAATGTATTATATTTCTACTACTGATCATCAATGGGTGGTTGTGTATTTGGTAATGTATTATATTTCTACTTCTAATCATCAGTGGGTGGTTGTGTATTTGGTAATGTATTATATTTCTACTTCTGATTTTTGAAATGAGTAAAATAATATGGATTCTTGAAATTCATTAGTTAGGGACAATGTATAATAATTCATTAGTTAGGGACAATGTATAATAATTCATTAGTTAGGGACAATGTATAATAATTCATTAGTCAGGGACAATGTATAATAATTCGAAAATTTGAAACGTGGGTAAGAATAAATTGACAGCAAGGATTATTTCATATGATTTAATTTTGTTAAATTTTTCTCAACCATTTGCTTTAGTTGATAACACTGAATAAAAAAGACAGCAGAAGACATATTGAGAGGGAAGTGTGCTTTACTAAAGGGGTGGTAAGGCATGAAAAAGACAAAGCAATGGCAACATATATTAAATTTATTGGTGCCTTGTGGCTATTCCATACAGCTCTGGTTCGTGGATAAGATAAAATTTGAAGGGTTTACGTAATTCCACTGGTCAGTGTATTATATATATATATATACACACATCTATCCACAGCCATTTTTGCAAACAATAAAATATATGGACTATTACCAAAAGTATTAGTTTACACTAAAGAAAAAATTACAAGAAATCCCATTACTCACTTTCACACATACATTTATTTTTTATCAATTCTGTAAAAACAAATCCAATAGAAAAAGTTCTTCACTGTAAAATTATTTCCTTTTTAAATCATTATATTGACAACATAAATATCCTTAAAGAAAAGGAAATGGCAATAGGTTTAACCACTTTAGAAAAAAAATGTGAAACCATATATGAATTTTGATTAAAATAAAAACAGATTTTATTATTCTACAATTGTTTTTTTAGGCAATGTACCTTATAAAACATAGTATATATTTTCAGTTATAAAGTCATTAAGTTTCCTTGTTGAATAATCATCACATGAATAAGTTATGCAAAACTAAAGATCTGCATTTTAACTATGGTAAGCGAGATCCTAACCTTAATCAAGTTGTACCATACATGTTTAATATATACTCGTATATTTTCTTGTATGTTTATAAAGTGCATCCATCATTAAATCGGGCTTTTAAGCAGCTATAATCATGCACTTGTATTGCCTTTAATGTTTTGACAGTTTTTTAGAAAACATTTTGAAATAAAAGAGATCTTTCACAATACTGGATTACATGCTTCTTGTGCACTTCTGTACTGGTTGCCCTTGGACTTTCATTTCTCTAAGGAGGCATTATCTTGTGATTGTAATGTGGTAGATATATGAAGAATCAAGAAAGCTGTGACAGTATTCTAGCTAATTAATTCTGATATGCTATCTTACCTCCTTTCAAATAATAGCTTTTCTCAACTTGTACTTCTCTCTATATGTAAAAATTTTTGCTAACCACTAGCCTTGCTGCTCTCACTTACCCTTGCACGTTTTCTCATGAGACAGCGGAGTGATAGCATACAAATGAGCATGCAACAACCGTCCACCAATAGGAGTGGGACACAACTCCTAGCACAGCTGACTCCCTTTATGCAGCTTAGATCAGCTTCACTTCTCGATTGGCACTCGTGGTGTTTAGACATGTTTTTTGCTCAAGCTTTACTCATAGAATTTCAATCAGTTACTTGTTGTATTTTTTTTGGAGAACTTAGTTTATTAGTTTGCTACATTTCAGTTCTCAACATTTTCGTTTGTACGCATTAATATTACGTGACTTTAAATTTCTTATGTGGGTTTTTAAGCTTCATACTTGGATTTTTTTTATATATCCACTCATAGTTATTATGAATTCAGAGTTTAATGTTACAACTATGAATACTGCTGTTCCTACTGCCGTTAACCTTATTTCATCTACAATGTCTCTGGGTCTGCAGTTGTTGGCAGAAGACATTATGGCCTTGGTTTGTTGGGAGTTGGCTACCTTCATGTGGGTTTCTGGTTCACCTGAAGATTATCTTATCTTGCCTTATTCAGGGGTACTTGAACAAGAGGATGATGATTTTGACTGCATTTTTCTTTCCCCCATCCTGTGCCACTCAGTCATGTATAGATCTGGTGGATGCACCCAGGCTTTCTTCTTCTTTCTGAAGTTGATCAATCAGGTTTCTTACGTTTTGACCTTGTCTTCCATTTCTTTTGGTTCCTCCCCTTCCCTTGTAAGTGAGCCACCTTTAGGCCAATATCTTGTTCTTCACCCTCACCGAATATTGGAGTTTGTGCTAATAGATTTCCTCCTCTCCTTCTCCAACTGCACAAGAGGTTCTAACCTTTTTGAGGACGTGGGCTTCTTTGGAGGTCCTCATTACATTCAGTTGAGCCCACCTGTGACCTCTTCAGAGGGCTTTGCAAGATCAGTGGAATCTCGTTTGGGATGCCTTGGATGCCCCTATCCAATTCCCTTTTTTTATTCATGTGGACTTTGCCTGGTGGTTGAACAAAGACACCACCCCAGTGGGTGTTCCTTTTCCTCATCATCATCCAGAGATGCATATCTGGACACATAGGAGATTTCAGGATGTTAGTCTGTATTGCAGTCATCTCTGCATATCAGTTTCTTAGAACTGCTCACTGTTCTTTGGGCTTTAGTTCATTTCCTTTCATCTCTCTGGAACCAGTCAGTTATGATCCATTCCAACAACTCTACAGTTGTCTTGTGCATCACTTGGCAAGTGGGCACTTTGTTTCCACATGTTGGACCTCCTGTTTTGGACCCACAGTTATCATATTCGATTGATGGCATGTCATATGCCAGATGCTCTGAATCTGATCACTTATCACACCCCAACAAGATTCTCTCCAAAGAGTGGTCCATCGATGCACAGGAGTTTGGTTTGGCTGTGTTTACGGTGTGGTACTCATGAACTGGATGCATTTGCCACCTATCTGAATTCCAAGCTTCCCAGGTTTTGGTTTCCTGTTTCTCATACTTTGGTTGTAGCTGTCAATGCCCTCAGTCAGAATTGGGAGGTGGGCATTACTTTTATACATATCTTCCCATCTGTCTTCTTCCTTGTGTACTCACAGTCATATAAACCACTCCGTGTCAACTCCTCTTGGCGGCAGCACCTTGGCTGACACCTTATCTTCCTCTTAACCTCTCCCCCACCCTCATCAGATAACCTCAATTGGGCACACTACATCCTTTTCTTCCCACAATTCAGCTTCACTCATGGCTTTTGTTTGATCCTTTGCCAAACAAGCTGGACTATCCCTTAAAGTTGCTTCCTTAATTTCTCTTTCCATGTGCCCTTCCTCCCTGTCAGTTTAACAAAGTAAATGGTAGGTCTACCACCATTGGTCTTCTCATCATGGTTTTACTCTGTCCCATCCTACTCTCCTGCACTTAATTTCCTTCCTTATCTGGGTTTTTGACAAGGGACTGTCGGTATCCATAATTGCTGATTCTTGCACGGCAGTGTCAACCACTTTCCAGTTCACAAGATTTCACTGTATCTTCACTTCTTTGGTCTTAACCCTTTTGTTCCCTCTGCCTTTGCTGTCCCCTGTGTCCTACCGCCATCTCTGATTGGAGTCTCAGTGTTACCCTCCATGCCTTCACATTTCCTCCATTTGAGCTCATGTCTTCCTGTTACTTCTATCAACTCTTTTTAAACTTTTTTCCTCCTCCTCTTGGTGTGTGGATGTTGTCATTCAAATTTGTTTGCTTTCAATGTTTTTCATGCATTATATCACAGGTCCTTGGTCATCCTCTACCAGGATTGGTATGTCCTGCCCAAAACTTCAGCTGCACATGAAAGTGAATTTGCCTTCACTCCCATTTCTCTTCCTTACATTTCTCATCTTTATCTTTGTTCCAGTCTGGATCATTTCTTATGTCCTGTCTGAGATCTCTGCTGTTATGTGGCTCACACTTTTCCCTTCTGTGGTTCCTTATTGTTTATTCATAGGAACCCCTTCCTCTTCCTTTCATGTGATATTTCTGCTATTACCCTTACAGGCTGGATTTGCCAGCTGAGTTGTCTTGCTTATTCTTCACTTTCTCCTGATGATTGTTGTCTCCTTCCATTAAATCCATCACCCTATCATATCCCTGGCTGCCCAATTCCATTGTCCTTTAGAGTATATAGTTTGCCAGCATGTGGACCATTCCCCATACATTTATCTCACATTATCTGCATCATCTGGCCATTTCCTGCTCTACATGTTACTCTTTAACTCCTGTCACCATCTTGAGCTCTTTAGTTTCTTTGTGATTAGATAGGGGCTCTTTTTATACAATTATTTTTTGTAGGGGCCTTTCTCGCATATATATGGATCCTGCTCAGGGGTGAGCCAGGTATACTTATTCTTAAACCCACACTGTGTGATCATTCAGGTCAAAAACATCCAATATAGAGATGGGGTGTTCCATAAAACTGCTGTTAGGTTTTTCCTTGCAGTGTTTTGAGTCATAAATATGTTTGTCGTGGACCATACATTCATGGACTAACATGAATAAAGCAGAAGGGGATTGCTGACCATCCTTGCCACTTCTTGGTTTGGCTGTATCAAGAATGGTCTGCTTTTTAAAATAAGGTTTTGTGGTCACCCTTTGCATTGTTTTCAGTGTTGAATTTCACTGGACTCTCCAATGCATTCCCTCCTTCACAATCTTCCAGTGAAAATATATTCTTACCTCTACTCACACTACCCATTCTTCCTTCCCACTTCCGGTGTCTTTTTTTTTTTTATGTTGCTCAATCTCAAAGTGAAATTAAGGTACTTAGAGGGAGTCAGCTGTACTAAGAGTTTTGTTGCACTGCTATTGGTGGAGGGTTATTGCACTCTATCTTGCAGCTGCCTCACGTGAAAATACATAAGGGTAGGCGAGAGCATCATGGCTAGTGGTGAGAAAAATTTGTGCATATAGAGGGCAGTACAAGTCAAGACAAGCTATTATGTAAGTGGAAGTAAGAATCTATCAGAAATGCATTTTCAGTGTAGGAAAATATTAACATTCTAGTTAAAACTTATTACAAATCTTATCCAAAAGAAACATAATCCTTAACATCTTGATTAAAACTGTTTTCAGTAGACCCATACCTCATTGTCAACATTTAAACATTACATCACTTTGTTCAGTTTTATCCTTCAGTAGCCTTATTTCCCTGTAATATTTTTGCATTAAGGTAGATTTGGGGTGAGTTCTGTATAACAGAGCCAAAAATTTAATGATCTAAGTATCATAGGTGTACATTTGCATGTATCCATATATTCATGCTTTGTTAAAAATAGTTTTTTGTTAATTGTATTAAATCATGGATGCTGTAAGATTTTTATGGAAGAATAAAACTTGTAAATATAAAGCAGGATCCTGGTTTGTTTTTATTTAACTCCTTGTTTCTGTGTGTTAGTTGTGTAGAATAATACATTTTAATAAGTCAAAATTTGCATAAAAAAATATAAGTTATTCTAATTTCAAAGTATTTAGCTGTATTCTCAACAACCTACTGAGAGTGTTAGGTCTTTATCCTTTAATTATTCAAATATACAAGGTGAATGGAAAAGTTCAGCTATTGATTTCTGTCTCCAACAGCCACTAGGAATATTGGATACTTCTGAAACAGCCAGTCAGAGTGATGCCTGGAGTATGGATGTCTTGGCATCTGATACAGAACGACTCCTTGAACTTGATACTGATGATACAGCTAGTGTGGCTCGGTCAGATGACACTGCTCGGTCTGAAATTGAAAATGAAAGTTCTTCTGGTGTAGATGTTCCAAGATCGGATCCACGTGATGTTGATGACAGTGAAACATACACTGGTACGTTGAAACCAAATGACTTTTTTAAAAATTGTAAAGTGTGTAATTTTTCACACTCATTGCATACTTCTCTGCTTTTTAAAGAAAATTAAATTAACAGCACCTTTAAAAATAGCTCGACACTGTTCATATCCTTAAAAAAAGGCTTTGAGAAGAAAGATAGTGGTTCTGTCTCACTTATGGACTTTAAGTTGAGGTTATGATACTTCCAGAACAGCTTGATCATCACATCATTAAGGAAATGCTACTCCAAACTAAAGTAATGTATATAAATATTGGGAGTTTTCTTAAACTAATACCCTCTCAAATGTTTTTTGTGTTTGTTTGCCAGATGAAGTAACTAGCTGAAAAGATACATGGTGTTTTAGTATTGTGCATTAAACACATTCTGTAAAATGTTTAAATCTATCTATTCCTGTTTGATCAAACTAAATCCTGTGTGCTCTGAAAATTTGGGAAAAGTTTCTTACTTTTTAAACTAACATTAATTTTGTACTTCTGTACTCATTATAGTTTCCATACTATAACCTTTACTACACTTTTATCTTCACAAAAATTTAGCAGACTTTTAGTAAACATTACAAATTTTTCGTACCCCAAAATCAGATTTATTAATGAAGTATTTTTACTAATGATTTATCTGTGAATATATATGTAGTATTTCTATACACTAATCCAAGTGCTAAGTCCTTTCCACTTTAAGATTAAAAATACTTGGTCTGAAAAATCTCAAATTTTATATGTGTAATCTCTGAAACGTTCTAAATATATTTAAAATGTTTTTGTTTTCAGTGAAACTTTGTATTTTACCTGTTATTTTCTCTACTCTAACTTATACAAGGTTGGTCAATTTTACTGACCTCATAACCAAAAAAAATTAAAATCAATCTAAATTACCATTTTTTTTCTTTCTAGAATGATTTCAAATTGTAATATGAAACTACATTTGTTTATCCTAAATAGCTTTAAACTCATAACAGTATACATGTATTTATACCTGATTTTTTACTGTTTGATTTCCCTTTGAACCTTGTCTAACTACTGTTCATGCCATTATAAGTTGTAAATCACTTGGCAAAGGTGCAGCTCACATTACACTATCAAATTACATTAGACACGAGCTACTCGCAAAAAAAAAGAAAGAAAAAAAAGAAGACCCATGTACATACTTTTTTCTTGTTTTTCCATGTGTATTCTATATCTATTATTATAAAACTAACTAAAGTGTAAAACTAGGAAACTTTTGATGTTAGATTAGGTGAAATAAGTAATAAAAATATAACATTTTTTCACAAGGTATGCTCGTTGTCAACTGTTGATGACACTTAACACTAATGGTAGTGCTGCACTAAATAATTATTTATTTAATAGAATAATGCACCAAAGAACACAGAATACTAATATGCAAAGAACAGACAATGTCCCATAACTATCACAATTTTTCTGACTTTCAAACTGTGACGAGCTGTTACAAATTCATCTAAGCTAGTCAATGTGTTTCTCTTGGGAATCAAGCTTGAACTGAAAGTGAAATTGACAGTTCTCTTTATAGAAAACAACATTATATAATATGTCACTTGATAGATGAAAGCCTTTACTTTCTATTGGTTATAAATACTATAGCATTGACTGTCAGAGAAAACTCCGCAATTTCTGAAAGAAAGGATGTGACAGGTGGGCATGGCAAGAGGGGTCTGGTTGTCTATTTCATAGCTCTGTAACCAAATAAGATTGAAGGCTATGAAAATTATGCTTTGCCTGAGCAATGATTATATTATACTAAGTAATTTACATTAAATTTTGTACTTCTTGGAGGGTGGAGGTATGGTAAATAAATTAGAGAAGAGGGGATGCCTTAGGGGGCAAATGTCTCAATTCTCACACTAGGGGAAATTCTAGATATTTTTAAATATTACCTTATAAAAGTAAGAACTTAAAACTTGTATACCATTACTGTATGTCTTATTAGCTACATTTTTATGCTATATTTATTTGTATACCATAAAAAGAAAGTAGTTGAATTATATTTTGAATGTAACTCACTAAAACCTTGCGATATATGCAGAAAAAGATGCCCATGGATTGAAGGTTAAATGAGTTTTTGTTCAAACATTTATCATCTATATACAGATCCCTGATCAATAACACTGAAATTACTTTTGATAACATTTAATTTAATTCATCAGTTATTTGTCCAGGATGCTCTCTTAGCAAGGTCAGTAAAAAAAAAAAAGGTGATGATATTAAAAAGCACTTGATCTAAAAAATTTGTTGTTATAAATGGAGAACTATGTCAGAAGCTAAATCTTTTAATGCTTTAACATCAGTTGAGTGGCTGATTTTATCCTTCAGTAAATTTAAGTCCTATAAGTTTGAGAATTATAGAGTGTATTTCCTTATCTTAATTTCAGTTGGTACCATTGCTATTGTACTATTATAACTGTGTATGTCCCTTTTCATAATTTTGGTTCATAAAAGCAAGATAATTATGGTACTATCACAACTATATCTTTTACAATGAAACATTGTAGAATGGATGGCAACTGCCTGTTGTAGAGACAGAAGTGTAGAGGACGCCGTTTCAAAAGTCTTCTGCCTTTCGTCTTCAGAATCTGAAGACGAAAGGCAGAAGACTTTCAAAACACAGACCCCTCCCTTGTAAAACTTAAATAAATTGAGATTCCATAATCTTTAAAATAGATATCAGGATTGTTTTATAATGAAGTAGAATTGGGTTAGTGTCTAAATTTGTAGTTTTTGCTCTGTTGCTATATGAATGTTTTCTAGTAGTTTATAGCACACTAATTATAATTGAGATATATATTTTTAAAGTTGACTGACAAACAAGAACACTTACCAGTTCATAAAAGCACTGTGTCATATTAACATTCTTGTATGAACACTCAAAAAAATGTTTCAAGTTGAATTGTACTTTTGTAATGTCTGTATGACATACACAGTATAATTTAGAATCATATATTTTGGAAAATGTATTTATGTAAACATACATTTCTTATTACTTTGGCTCTCTTCTGGTAAAGAATGATGGATGCCTTTATTGTTTTTCTTGATACATATGTACTAAAGTTTCATTAAAACTAAAAAAAAAAACTTTGCTACTGAAATTAGTTGGCTGAAATTTTTAATAAAGGTTTGATCTTTCATTGTGCCAAAAAATGTCATTTTTGTTTTTTACTCTTAATATAGTAGCACAATGTGCCTGAAAAGAAATTAAGATTTTGTTAAGTTGTGAAGCCAATAACCACATAGCAGATTTGACTGCTATACCTAGGGTAAAAATATTAAAAGCTAGAAAGGACATAAGATTTGGTAATGAACAATTGTTGACTATTTATGAGGGCAATAAATGGTATGTTGCCCAAAATCACCAGTCAATGATTTTTTTCATTCTACTCCCCCTGTACATTTATGGTTTTACTAAAATCGGATTAATTAGCACTGTCACGTAGTATATGTAGCCTACATGTAAATCTTAAAGTTTAACACTTCATTAAAGATTTTAATCTCATTTTAAGAATCAATAATAAATCAACAAATTTTCCATATTATGATTATTATTATTATTGTAACTAAAAATATCTTGGAATATTCAGTTTCAACTTATAGGCCTATTCATCTATATATGTCACTACTGGTAACATGACTATGAAAAGCATAAGCCAATTTTGTTATGATTATAATATTTGTATAAGAAATAATCAACAGAGGATTGGGCCACACTAATTCAATAAATAGCAAAAAATGTACCTTGACATACCTCTAAGTTACAATAAGCATATAAAGAATGCTCCTGTCTAAATTCAGCGTAAAATTTGCCTAGAATACTGGTGAGATTTCCAGTGTCATTCACAATCACCCCATTTTTACAGCTCCTTTTCTTAAGTTTCTAGTCATCTTTCTGTCCTTTTCTGCAATGAAACTTTGTAGCTGTTCATCTGTGAATAACTGAAACCTTATGCCATATGTCTATATTCATTTTAATGTAAATAAATTCTATTTTATATTTAAAAATGTTTTCAAAGTTTATTTGTTACAATAGATAGTGTTTCAGTCATTTGATATAATTTTATGGAAAGCTAATTGTTTGTACCAAATAACTTTGTGTTATTTTGGTAAATAGACTAATGGTAGAGAATTGTGTAAATTTGCATGAGTTTTGGTCATTGATTACTTGTGTGTGTGTGTATATCAATAACTAAAAAAGGAGTACCATCACAATTATTTAATTGCCAACGCATTAACCCTTTCACATTGACTGTACTCTAAATTCCTTTCTGCTCAAGTCAAGGTTTTACTGAGTGACCTTAAAAATTGAAAAAACTTTACTATCAGTGTATTCTAATGAAATTAACATTACCAAATATGTTATAATTCAAAGTTTTATATTATATAAACTTGAATTCCTTTATTTCAAAAGATACCATTAAATAAAAATACTTCAGTTTTGTTGTCATATAATGCATGAGCAATCACAGATCGTAACATTTTGTCTCTATTACATGAATAGCACATTTATAGTGTACATGTATGTCTAGACTGAATCTACTCATACAGTGCTAGTAATTCATTCTTAATTCATACTCCTTCAGATCAACTCAGATATCACAACAAAAAAATTTGCTCACCCCTTTACAGTAGCCACACCCACCTTTTGATTTGGACATGTTATTTCAAGCATGATAGACTTATTTGAGTGGCATGTTTATAACCAATAGAAAGAGCTCATTTTAAACTACAATCTTCCAATTGTCATTTTAAAACTGGCACACAATATTCATTACCAAGTACATCAAACAGCTGAAGTATTGTTTGCTGATTTCATCCTTGCTAGCACTTAACGATGTTTCTTTCTTAGATACATATTAGTTAGATAGTAGTATTTAAGTTTTGCTTTTGAGTTTAATTAATTATGTATTATTTATGTTTTAAACTTCATATTTGAAAGGTTTGACAGTTTCATAATATAACCCAAACTTCACCTCATTTGGGATGGTTAATTTACAACACAAGTGCAAAAACATTTTGCCAAAGGCTTGTGTATCTCTGCCATAGATCTGTAATTTACCCCAAAGGCACCCATTGGCATGTGTCATGAAGGACAGTAAATGAAAATAAAACATTAAAAATAAATTATAAGTGAAAAGGTAAAGACTTGAAATTACAAATATAACCAAAAGAAGAAATTTTAAGATTATTCAATGAAGAGTTAAAAGGTATGTACATATTTAAATTTCTTAATTTTGAACATTTCATTGCACTGTATGTTGTTGATAATAACTATAGTTAGTGTGATATGATAGAGAAAATGGAAATGTAAACATTTACCTTAAAAACAAAACTTTTGACATTCTTTTTGGAGGTTCTTGAGATTATTGAAATGAAATTTGAAAACTGAAGATATAAAAAGGTATTTTTATACTTAATGTGAAATAACCTTGTACTTGAATTACACAGAGTCTGAGTGAAATTAAGTAATGAATAAATAACGAATTTTTAGTAGAAAAAATAAATATTTTTCTGAAATGACATGCTTTTAGGAAAATTCTCAAGTTTCAAACAATTTCCATCCACTAGTTTTACTTCTATAATGAAATTTGACAAGAGCTATGTAACGTAAATGTAAGTATGTTGACATGAAAGGGTTAAAGATTTAAATATGAGATTATTGGTTTGTAGTTTTTGTTCGTTTGTATATTCCTTGTCAACATTCCTTTCCTTTAGTAACTTATACTTGTAAATAACTATGTGAAAACACTTAGAGAATTTTTTGTTACAGTCAGCAGAAGTCTTTTAGTTGTTGGTGAAACTGCTAAGTCAATGAATAAATACTTGTTACGATCACCAGATCGTGTACTGAAAGATCCGTCTAGATCAACCTCATCCCCATTGTTTCCTCCAAGAGTTCATGTGACCGTACTATCTGGTGACCAACCACACACTTCAGTTGGCTTCCAACCAGTTGTGGAAGGTATGCGAGAAATTTTCAGTTTTGTGCATTTATCATAAAATTTATCACACACTTAATGGACTTTCTGTGTATTGAATAAAAATGAATAATGACTTTTGGAGGTTGTAAAAATAAAGTGATGTGTAACCCTTGTCTTCCATCTAATGATGAGATCTTGAAAGAGCTTGGAAGTTAGCAGTTGAATAAAAGTTTCTTTTAAATAGTGAAATAGCCTTTTACCTTGTTGTAAGAGATGCTCTAATGTACAGTATGTTATTGAACTTAAAAGTATTAGAAAAGTGAATACAGTATATATATATATATATGTTGACTAACATAGCTACCATTTTACTGGATAATACTTGTGTATCTATATATTAATTTGGACTGTTTTAGAGTTAAGCTGTGTTGCAAATTATTATATGTGACAAAAAAACATCATATCTTCATTCTAATTTTGTTTGTAGACAAAACTGTTATGTTACCAGTCATTTAAAACACCAGATGAGTGATGAAAGAAGAACTTGAGTAATATTATGAAACTACTATTGTCTTTAAGTAGCCACATTAATTTTAAACTAATTCCTTTTTTATTCCCACAAAAGTTTAAATAACTTATAAAAGCTGTATAATAGAGATATAGTGAATGTTGTTTGTTATTAATCACTTAATCTTTCAGATGCAGCTGAACCTAATTGCTTAAGACATCCATCTTCAAATACATTACATGTCAGAAGTCAGACTCATTCATCAAAAATGTTTGATCCTCTTTCTGTAGATGTTACTACTCAACAAAATGATCTGTAAGTTTTCATAAAAAATCTGGTTATACAAAAAAATATTTAATTATTCTTGAATGTTACTTTCATTACCAGTATTAGTTATAATGTTTAATATATGTATATATATATTTTCTTTTTTTCTTGGAAATTATTTTATATTATTAGCTAAGTATCTTAAGCTGGTTAAACCTCAAAAGATATTATTGGAGTTACAGTCAAAAATATATCGTTGACAGTGACGATACCTAATTGATGACACAATGTATTCTAATCTTTATAATTAAAAAACCATATATTTAAGTATCTGTACTCATTACCAGTTTGATTCTTACTTCTGATCTGTATATGTAACTAGGTTTGGTCAGAAGTTAATAATAAGTCTGATTATTAATTAGATATTTTTACTTCTAGATAGTAATTGCTAACTACTTTTAAACAACTGAAATATAGGATAAAAACTAGTTAGTAATTAGTATTTGGTAATGAAAAATATATTTAGTAACTAATTAACCCTCTTGCTGCATGCACCATTTTCTGAGCATGTCACAAGATTTTGCACAGTTTCATTCAGAGTTTAATCAAACTACTTTCTTATCATGGTTTACAAATAAACTTGGCAGAAAAATGTAGCTAATAATCCAAATATTACTATCATATAAGTCTTAAGTTCTGCAGAATAAAATCAAAATCCTGATGAAACTTTGTAAAATGAACGGCAACTGCCTATTATAGAGACACAAGTGTAGAGGATGACGTTTTGAAAGTCTTCTGCCTTTCGTCTTCAAGTCCACAATCTATCAAAGAAAGAAAATCCTGAATTTCCTTAGTATGAGAATTGTGACATTTGCTATATAGATATCCCATCTTCTCTAATTTTTTACCACCCCTCCGAGAAGTATGAAATTTAATGTTAATTATTCATTATAATGTTTTCATTGCTCGGGCAAAGAATAATTTTTATAACCTTCAATCTTATTTAGTTACAGAGCCACAAAATAGAAAATCAAACCCCTCTTACCACACCCACCTGTCTTATCCTCTCTTTCAAAAATTAACAATAGTTCTTTCTGATGTTTAATACTATATTATTTATAACCAATAGAAAGCCAAAGTTTTAATCTATTAAATGATGTATTACATGAATTTTGTTGCAGTACAAAAATTTGTCTATTTTAGTTCCAGTTCAAACTTTATTCCAATGGGAAACACATAAACTTAGTGAATTTTTAATGGCTCTTGTCACAAAGCAATCTTATATTTTTAACTTACTTTTGATTTTGCAGAATAGTAAATAATGGAATTTATGATGACCTCACCCCTACGGGAAACTTCTCCACAAACTACTTCACTTCAAAAGAAGGTGATATCACATCGGATGGTATTCTTCAGGATAATATGGCAAGCATGCAGAGCTTGGGTAAGAAAAAAACTTGCTATATTATAATGGTTTTGAACTTTAATTACTATTTCATGAAATTTCAGACTTTGGTGTAGCAGTATTTGCAGTTAGTAAATATGCCTGAAACATTGCACAAACTAGTGTTGAAAATTTAGTGTTGTTTTTTGATAGTTAGTAATACATAGCTCAGAAAAGCTGATTTAGGTTAACCTCTTACTGTGTGATTGAAGAAAACCATTGAACTTCTCTTTTTGACATCAATTTTTGATTACTCTTAACTAGCAGCACATTGAAAAATATAGTATGTAGTACTTTCACATCATATGATGCTGTCATGTAAGAACAAGCTATTCTCAAGCATTAGTTTATTTTAAAATAGTATCAATTTAAGTTTCCATTATTATAAATTCTTCTATGTTCAAATTAAACAACTTTAATATAGATACACAGTCATTTTACTGTATTAAACCATTTGATTTAGTCCATCATTTGTTAACTCTTCCAGATAAAAATTGTCATGTTACAATAAAGTAGAAAAAATGCACTTTTCAATGGATTAATTATCATATAAGCCATCAGAAGATCAGAGAATTGGCTTGGCTACAAGTGCATTCCAAAATCTCTTTACCTATTTTAAACTGGCAACATCAGAAAATTTACACAGCCTCTCATTGTTTATACCTGTTTTTTTTTAACAACATATTGTATAAAACATGGATCTGACAAACAGTGTGATAGTAGACAGTGAGAAGTTATTTTTAAGGTTGTGGTTCTGTGTGTCGCTAATAGAGCACAGTAACATTAAGTCAATTTGTCAGCATCTCATAGTACAGCATCATTACTTTGACAAGACTGGTAAGCTGAGGTTCTTTAGGGAGTTATTTTTATGTCAGTTCATCAACATCTCATAACACAGCATCACCTACTTTTACAAGCCAAGACCAATAAGATGAGATTATTAGGGCACAACTCAAAAAAATTTTTAAAAATCAATAATAATTATAAAAATGATAGTTATGGAGAATATGAGTTTGAAGTTATCCCATGTTGGAAGAAAGCTGAAACAACATCAAGGGTTGGCTAGGGTTTGAAATAATACAGGACTGAGGGTAAAGATCCGTAACACCCCTTTATTCATACTACTATCCATCAGACTATAATGATGGCATTAACTTGACCTGTATTATATTTTGTCATGACATTTTGAGGTTCAGTGTGTATAAAAGTGCTATGGAAGATTCCAAATATTATAAAAGCCTAACCATTCATGTAGATGTTTGTCTGTACAATTGAAACTAGAAATTGTTCTTTCCTTGAATTTATTATATATGATGTGCATTAGGTTTTTGTTAAAAAGCCCATATAGTTCAGTACATAGTATTATAGTTCTAATGTATTTAAAGTGTTAGTCTGCACATTTTTCATTCACTTCAATTAAAACAATTTACTCATCAAAAAAAAGTTCTAAGTTTGATTATCAATGATTAATATATATCTTCTTTATACTTTTTCGTGTCTAATAAGCTAAGTGTAACTTTAAAAATAAAAGTTGTCAATGAAACATCTTTATACTTTAATAATATTTTAGTGATCACAAGATGTTTTGTAAAATGTAGAATTAAATTAACAAATGATAAACTAAAAAATGTATGATTTGGTTTTACTTATTAAGGGATCTCTTTGAATTAGACATTTGTGTATTTTTGACAGAATGATAATGGAGAAAGTAGTTTCTCTGTTTGTAAATTGTTTTAGATTTATCTGTACCTAAAAGTGTTATAAGGCATTCTTTATTTATTTAAGTAACATTTGTTTTCTTGTATCATTTAATTTGTTAAATTTTCTATAGATGAATATATCACTACAATGTAGAGGCATATTGCTGTTCATTTTATCTTAGTCAGAAAATAATTAATACATATGTACTTCTTCTGAACACAGAAAAATACAAATGTTCTGAGTAATCTAATTTTATATCCTTAAAGGAATGTAGTTTTTTTTTCCCTAAATATTTTCTCTTTTCAAGGTCGACTAAGCTTTGCAGTAAAGAAGCTTCCTGATGAAGGGGATTACAACCAAGGATCATCTTTGTTGGACAGTTTACAAGAAACAAGTAACACATCTAGATCACAGTCCAGTGGAACACAACGACAGAGATCCAGCATAGTAGAGTTGCTCTCTCAGGATTTAACTAAAACTCTTAACATTCCTAGTGACAAGTCCCACACATCAGAAGAATCTCTAGTTGGTTCCCCTTCACGAAACAGTCTTATTGAGTTTGAACGTGAAGTCTTAGGTATGAATGTGGAAGAGAAAAATAATGAAGTATCAGCACATGAACTCCCAAGATCAGAGAATTCATCCCATCATAATCCATCATCAGTTGAACAGTCACAAAAAGGCATGCGTAGGCGCACCAAAGATGCCCAACGAATTATCGATGAAGTTTCTTGTCGGTTGAGTTCTGCCAGTTCTTCGAGTTCAGGAAGCAGTACTGGAAGCACTGACATTACAGTTAAAGGAGCAGTGACAGCCAATGGACCTATACCTCTAGCTGAATCGAAAACAGAGGGTGATCATTCTACTCTTAAGATTCACACAGACCAAAAACGCACTTCGTCATCTTCAACAACAGCGTATACGGGGGCAATACCCAAATCCATCAGTTTTGATAAGACAGCAGAAAGAAGATACAGGGTATGGAACATAATTTTTTCAATCTATATTTTTGTTAATCTGTACTTTCTCTCCTGAATTCTTCTACTTTTATGCTTTTCCATTTTGGTATTTTAACTTCCTGTTCCTACACATTAAATTTCAATAAGATGCTATAGAATATTTTAAATATAAAAATGCAAGTAAACTTGAAGAGTTCATTTTCACTTAGTGTTAAAATATTTTACTGAATTTTTTTAAGATTACATATTTTAAAATTTTAACTAACAATCGTTGTAATCACTTTGCGAGTTTCAAAATATAATTGAAAATTAATGTGAGACCTTCCAGTGGATAGTCCTCTTACTGACTACAACTTCATCATGTGGTAGTTATGGACATATCTTTAAAAACTCTCTTATTCAGCCAAAAAAATCTTTAAAATAGTTTAGTTTGTTTGTAACTAACTTGAAATTCATTTAGTTTAATATTTGATTCTTATTTCTACCGCCCCCCAGTGGCACAGCAGTACGTCTGCGA
>NW_013666642.1:255984-258607 GCF_000517525.1 Limulus polyphemus | reverse complement strand
AATACTGTTTTACCCAGTCAAACATTTTTTGCTTTTGATTATTGGTGGATGTTCTTGCATAAGATTTTAGGTTTGCTCTTTTTGGGTCTTCATTGATACCGTAAGTAAATTATGATGGTGAATATTTATTATTACATTGCCAAATACATTAGAGATCATTGCATAACATACAGTTGCAGACTGTTATGTGCAGACACAGATACACATGAAACTTATTAAACACTTTAAGGTGATGGTGCTGTTTTTCTGAATTATCTCTTAGTTTGTTGTTAAAAATTAAACTTATATTTGAGTTGTGAGTTGTATGCCCAAGAAGTTAGAAAAATAAGCATCTTTCAGTTAAGAATAAAGTCTTTTCTTAAGTGGCAAAGTAGAAAATGTGTGTGGTTCCTACTGTGTAGCTGAAAAATAAAAATGGAAATAAAGATCTAGCTGGTTCATGTGTTTGTGAACAGTTTTATCATTCATCATGTATGATCTAAGTGTAATTTGGGATAAATCATAGTTTGGGAAGCTGGACTTGTGAATGATAAGCATAGCATGTTGCAATTGTAGAACAATCTTAGAAATATAATCCACACATACAAAAAAAAGTGTGAATATAGATTTGTGTAATGCTATAGATATTAAAAGTTTTTGTAAAACAATTTCAGTTAGTGCCATTACTAATACATAATTCTTTTCATCAGATGTTCATGCAATCTTTGCAAATTGTTTAGTGAAATGTAGATGTAAAATTCCAGGTATGTTACTGCACTTTTGAATACTATCTTTTAATTGTTTAGTGAAATGTAGATGTAAAATTCCAGGTATTTTACTGCACCTTTGAATACTATCTTTTAATTGTTTAGTGAAATGTAGATGTAAAATTCCAGGTATTTTACTGCACCTTTGAATACTACCTTTTTGCCATGTATTGTTCACCATTGTGAAGTATCCCATAAACTGTAATTTTCAAACTTTTATGCAGTTAATGAGATTCAAATCCAAAATTAAGCAGTTGCTGTTTGTATGTTTACATGCTCAGAAAGATATCTACTCAACTATTACTGCTTGAAGTATCACTACTGTATGAATAGTGATTCTGTTTTGCTTTCTACTTTATTTACTTAATGTTATTTTTTTGTGCTGTGACTTTCTGACTCTTTAATTAGGCCATGTTAAAAAAAAGTTCAGATCGGTAGACTTTTATTTATATATTTTTTATTCCTTAAGGTTAGTTACACCTGTTTACCAAAAACACCTAAGAAAGTAATTCTCATTTACAGGACATTCAATAAGGTCCAACCTTTGTTGTAGCTTATTACACTTTTTATAATGTGCTGATCAGTATATATTCTAAATAACAATATTTTCATCATTAATTGGAGAATAGAAATATCTTCGTCCTGTAGATTTACAAAACTGATCACATATGCCTGAAAACTTAATCATTATGTTTTCATTTCCTGAACTGTTGTTTTCTGTATGTGTTGAATTTGAGAACTTTAACTGGTTTTAGAACTAGTAATTCACAATGCTTTTTCTACTTGACTTTATTTTACACCACAGAGTTTCCTATTTTGTTCAACAGTGCTTCACAGTATATAATGTTGGAGATTTATCTGTTCAAGGATTTGATATCATGAACTTCATATTCAGATTGTTGTCTCATACCAGTACTGAACTTCCTGTCTCAGTGCTTCTTTACCAACTTTGGTTTTATTGACATCACAGTTCTTGGTTTTCCAAATCTTATTAGCTGGTTTGAGGGGAGGGTCATCTCTTTTGTTGAAATACCCCCCCTGTTATATTTAAAATTTGCATTCTTGCAAATAAAGCTGGTATTTCTAGGAGGAAGCATTTTTTTCACTATTGTTTATATGTTCTCATTCTGTATATTCTGAAGTTAGAAATTATACATATGGTACATATATATGTTTTAATCCTCTTATTGCTTAGAAGTCATTTCCTTTTTTAAGTTTCTTTGTCCTTCTGACACCAGTCAGCTGGCAAACTCCTTCCTGGAGTAAAAAGAGTTATTCAGTTTTTTTTCCTTATCAAGGCTCTGACTGCAATTTCATTTAAAAAAGTTTACTTTGGCTCTCAATTGTTAATACTTCTCTGGAAAGGTTAAACTCCATCTTCTGGAAATGCATCACTTTCCACTTGAAATATTTTTTGTTTCACCTTTGTCAAGCCACTGACTTAATGGGCAAGGTTTTTGTGCATCCATTATATGCTAAGTGTTGGAAACCCAGTGTGTTACTCCACTGAGTTATGAAACTGGTATGGAATGTGTCTTCTGTTTCACATGAGACTGCAGAGCTAACCAATGACTTAATAATCTCATTATTTGTGTCCTGTATCATATTTGTACTTGTTCTCACTTAGGGATTTTAGATTTGTAATGGTCTTGATTACTTAGCATATCACACTTCTTTTCATTAATGGCATTGGATACTGTTTACTGCTCATTCACAGATTCCATTATAAAAATTCTTGGTTCTGTTTATTCTGAGCAAATGTACAATTTTTTTTTTTTTATTATATTTCTCAAAGTCCTTGCGGCCCGTTGAGCCGATGGCAGAGCAAGATCTGCCATCGTTTCTAAAGCTGTTTCTTACGTCAAGGATGTAACCCA
>NW_013666642.1:242232-255499 GCF_000517525.1 Limulus polyphemus | reverse complement strand
AAGTTTTATTTTTTAAAATACAAAAAAAATCAAAAATATTTTTCCCAGAACAAATTAAGGAATTAAAATGTAAGATAATTCCTCGGTTTTCTAATAACAAAATGGTGGAGAAGGCTTAGAACTCTGAAAATCTGTTTTCTATTAAAGCCAAACGGTTCATAGAGAATGCTGCCAAAGAACAACATTACAAAATGGATAAGGATATTATAGAGCTTAAAGAGAGTAAAAAAAAAGTGTTGGCCAAATATATTGTTCGTATAACTGTTGTTTTTATTTCAAGAAAGTAAATGTGTTGTAAAATGTGTAATTCATGCTACATTGTATTTTGCTTAATAAAAACACAGTATTTTTGGTTTTGTTGGTTTTTATGGTTGCAAATGTTTCTGAAATTTTATTGTTTGGGCTTTGTAAAAGTACTGGAATTTTATTTCGGAAAAGTGTACAAACCTTGAAGAGGTTTTTCAGTCTGCTTTTTGTTTTTCATTTTTCTATATAGGAAGGAATAAATGGAGAAGATCGAGATAAACATAGGAAAAGTTTTTTCAAATTGTCTAGCTTCAAGTTTACATTCAAACCCAAAAACAGGAAGCACAGACCTGGAGAACAACATGAAACGACACGTCATTCAACTGATAGAGGTAATTTTGCCCTTTAAGTTGTAATTCGTATTATTATTTACATATTGTGACTCAAAGATTTACTTAAAATGTTAAAAGAAAATAATTAATTTCATGAATCATGGGTACATAAATAAAAACAAATAGAAAAACTAGAATAATTTTTGTTATTATGTTATGTAATAAACATATTTTTAATGGGAAAAACTTCTCATACACAGTTGTCTTGACATTCATAAAATATTGCCAGATAACAATAGTGTTAAAAATTAAAACCACATGCAAACTGATAAGTAACACAAGTACAATGCACATATTTTGGAAGATAAAAATATGCCTTTTCTCAAAAGTTGCTTGTAGAGAATTGAATTGAATTTGATAATCAAAGTCTTAGAAAAAAATTATGAGTTGTTAAATTAAGTTTTTTTTTTTTTAAGTAATATTTCTCTGCCACAAATGACTCTGTTCAGTTAAATTATGAAACGTTCTCAGACCTGATATGAAAGTGTATTAGGTGTTTTCAAGTAGATGGGGAAGTAAAGAATCTTTAGAGTTAGACATAGTATTTTATCATTTATACTATAAATCCATTAATCAAAAACATGTATATTATAAGAAAATATGTGTTTTTGTGCGCTTACTTTAATGTCAGTTATTTTACTGTATTAGTTATTATTCAAACAAAACAGAACTCTGAAAAGTATACAAACAAAAGTACACCAGGTGGGAGAAATAACTGAAATTGTTTTTGATGATCTGTAGTATTATGACAAGTCATATTGAATAGTTAAGTGGAATATAGAGGGACTTTGTTGTTTTCTACGAAGGAGTTGGAATTGATGATGCAAATGTTTTAGCATTTTATTTGTGTATTATCTCGTACTGTACCTGGTAGACTACATTAATTTGATTTAATATTTCTTGAAGTATTTTCAGGATATACATTGTCACTCAGTTTACAATGTATATCAAGTATCAACAAAATATGTTTGAAAATAGAACATTTTCATTTCTTTTAGGCCTTACCAGTATGTTTGAAGGCTTATAATGATAAAAGCCAGGTTTCGATACATTGCTGGGCACAGCACATATAACCCTATGAAAAAACTTTGCATTTATTGTGATACTTTATTTTGCTGTAGTATTGTTTTACCTGTTGCATTATTACTGCACAAAATGGATTTCATTTTTATCTAGCAGTACTTTCAACATATTGTGGTTGAAAGCAATCATTGTAACTTATTTCTGTAACTGTCATACAGTTTTTTAAAAAACAACATTTAATTAAAAGTCATTTCAGTGTGACTTTCTCTAAAGAGAATTTGGAAATACTGCCTTGAATTTCCTTTCAATAAATTTTATAAACTTCTGTTCTTTCAAAACTAATGGTAGGTTTAATGTAGGATTAAAATAGGATTATTTATATTAAAGCCAGTTCAAATTCGTTTCATAAAGTTAATATGAATAAGACTATCCTGCATGATCCTTTTGATATTTAGTATGGGTACGTATTCTTGCTGAAGATTCTGTTTATATTGTAAGGAGATTCATTTGCAAAAGCCCTTTACATTGAAGCAGTTTACCATAGAACCTATTGACAAATGTTTGGATTCTCTTGAGTTGAAAAGGATGTTTTGTTATCTGTAAAGTTTTATCAAGTTTTGTTAAGTCTTTATATTTATTTTTTCAAATTTCTTTTGTGCACTTTGTTTGGTTATAGAAGAAAAAAACAATTTTCTGAAATGTAAATTTTATATTTAAATACATTCCTGGTGATCAGTACTGCTGTGTTAATGTGTCACATTTGCAGCTTTAGTGATGGTTTGAGCAATACAATACATATATCTTATCTTTAAAGGTCTTTGAAGGTTAGATCAAAATGATTTACATATGTAGTTATAGTGAAATGTCATTTAGTTATACTGAGTAGTATTTACATCGTTTTATAAAACAAATTACATTATTGTACAAAAATAGGTGGTAATGGTGACATTGTTTTGACGGAATCTAAAGAGCGAATAACCTATCGCCAACTACAGCGAGCTTATTCTGAAGAAGTTAGACCATCATATCAAGGTAAGAGTAAGAAAGTATTATTACTTCATTTTTTTTTTTTTTACTTATGGATTCCATATTCAAGATATTCTGTGAGGATAAATTTTTTTAAAGATTTTACAGTTTTTCTATTCGTGGTAATGTGTCAGCTTTTAAATTAACCTGCTATATGTGTTTTGTATAAATAAAATCTTCACTATTAAGTGTACACTGGTTATACGTTTTAGTGAATTAATAATAGCTTTCTTCTTATCTGTAATGTTGCAGAAAAAGTAATTTTCTACTCCTTAATGTAAATTCTTTGCCATGATTGGCCAGGAGCTCATCACATGTTGTGTAACATTTTCAATGTTCTTTTTAAAACCTGGCAACAAATCACATTAATATTGTCTGTTTATCAAGGCTGTTGCCATGATTCCATAATGTTATTGCAGAAACTTGCATAAGACAGTTTTTTGCATCATATTGAAAACATGCTGATTTATTTAGGCCTAATTACCAAAAATTTCGTGAAACCCATAAAATGAAAATGACCATATCTTATGGCGTTAAGATTCAGTTACAGATGAAGAGCTACAGAGTCATTTAAGCAGCAGAACTTTGCAGATGTCAGTTTTGTGCAGGACACTGAAATCACGCTAATTCATTTAAATGTAATTTACAAACTGCATCACAAATCTTATTAGCATTCTAGGCAGATTTTATGCTGAGGTTAGAGAGATCCATGTTTTATACATTTATTGGTATGGGCTGTTATATTTTGAAAATTAAACAATTTGTAAATTCTGTTGATTTATTACTAATTCTTAAATTGAGAACAAATTTTCAGTGAAAATGGAAAGAGTAGAAAATATAAAAATAAATAGTTTATTACACATACAGACAGTTAAACTATATTACTTGAATTTATCAAAAACTTTCTTAGATCTGTAGTGATACTTTTTACAAAAAAACGTAATAAAGGAATATTGTAGGGCATCAAATGAGATTCAAAACTAGAGTGCTTTTGAATATTTCACTATTATTCTTCAGGAGAATAAAAGGTTGATGTGGTTTGTGCAGTAATAGGCTTGGTGACAACTTAAGTACTATTAAATGTGTAACAAAATAATATTGTAATCAATGCTGTAGTTTTGTTGAATAACTTCTTAACCCTTTAAAACAGTAACAATGCGATGTCATTAGGTGACAACAAAAACTGTCTGAATTAGCAAATCACTAAGTACTGTTTAATTAAATCAAAATTTTCTCTCAATATTAGCTATTTACAGATGATTATATATTAAATGTGAAATAGAAAGCTTAACTTTTGTCATAACTAAAAGCTGTGGAAATGAAAATCCCTTTTTAATTTGGATAAGATTATATTTTATGGAACTATTTAATGACTCGGAAGTTTTTAACACAAGTATAGAATTTCAAAAATTTTGGTAAAGTATCTTTAAGTAGTTTTACTTTAGATCAGGGCTGTCATAAATGCATCACACTATGTGACTATCTGTGTATTGGTTTGTTGAAACAGATAAAATATTTTCGTTCGATTAAACAAGGCTAGAAAAGAAGTATTGTTGCTCTGAGATACATCATATTGCCATAAAGAAAAGCAGCAAAGAAAAACCTTCTGTAGAGTACGTTAATTATGTAATTTTTTAGCAGGTTCATCTTGTATTGTGAATAATTATTAATTGTAAAGAAATATATTTTTCACTCTCAGTTTTTCAAATTTAACACTGTTACAGTGGTATTTTCAGCTGATCAGTATTGATTAATCTTGTAGAGACAGTAATTGACATTAGTGTTAATAATGGGAGTGTGAGTTGGTCTTGTAGTGGTGCTCTGGATATAGGTGCTGGCAAAATGGGCCCAAGTCTGTGTGGTACCAAAAAATATTTTCCACACTTTAAACTGTGGTTTTGTTATAAGAGTGACAGTCAATCCCTTAATGTGGGTAGTAGGGTGCTACTTACTGGCTTCATTACCCTTGGTTAGTAGTTCAAAATCAAGGATTGTGGCAGATAACCTAAGTAGCTTTGCCATATATGTAAAAAAGTGTTAATACTTCTTTGACAGACAGTAATTGACATTAGTCTTAATAATGTTTATGTAAGTATTGGTTGATATTAATGTTAATTATTCTTTTGGCAGATATATTGTTTTATATTAAGATTACTTATTCTCTGTTGTGTTTTTGTTGTTGTTCATTTTTGACTCTTTAAAAACAAAGTTATAGTAAAGATTCAATCCATATTATCTTTATAGTACTTTCAGTAGAAAAACAAAAACATAGGTGTGTCTTAGAGGCACTATTTTTAAGTACTGAGAGATAGTAGAGAAATATATCAGTCTACTTGTTTTGACAGTTCATTGTTTCTTAAATCATTTGTTCAGCTTTAAATTTCATAAATAGATTACTATTACTTTAGACCCAGTAACATGGTTTCTGTGTTTGAATTTTTATCTTTCTTTTTTCTTTTTGATTAACGTCTGTATTTTCTATCACATAGAAACAAGTGATGAGATTTTGGCAAAGTACAGGAAAAATCCCATCTCTCCACATTTGGAAGTTGGCCAGTCACAACAAGCTGTACAAGAAAGAGAAGGAATGCCTGCTGATGAGGAACCAACTGTTTTTGATTCTTCCAATCTGGAGGCATCATTTATTTTTAATGATGCTAAAAGAAAGCTCCGTATAGTTTTAGGCTCAGCAGACATCCAAACTCTTCCTTGGCTATCCACATGGCCAGGACGTAATTTTCCTCTTGTTGACATGTCTGAAAGCTCAAGATCCCAAGAAAATGAGCTAGTACCATTTTTGAAGGTATTGTTAGCAGAAGCCATCAATTTGCATCAAAGACCTCTTGTGGCACACCTTCATGAAGCACTTCGGTGTGTCCACATGTTTGACAACAATGGGTATGTATACAGTTTTTGCATAAAATAAGAATAAATAGAGTTATTGACAGTATTCTGCAATAAACCTTGCATACACAAATAAAATCTAATATAATTCTCTCTACTGTTTTTTTTTAAACTACGGTTTTTGTTTAGTTTTCAGGAAATCATGGCCTTTACTAATATTTTATTATAAAAAATGCACTGGTAAGCCATTGTGTCTCAGTATAAAATAAAAAAAACAACAGAAGTATTCTTTGATAGATTGTTTAGGCAGAGTATTCATGATGAGTAAACTAGAATGGATGGCAACAAATGTAGAGTATGACTTTTGAAACATCATCCTCTACACTTGTGTTGTTTACGACAGGCAGTTGCCATCCATTCTGGTTTACAACTCAGGTTAGAAGTAGTCATAATTTAAATTGCTGAAACCTGGTAAAGAATTAGAAACCAACTAATTGGCCTAAAATTTGAGATAAAAGTCATGTAAGCTATAGGGAGATTTGTTCCTCAGCACTCCATATTCCTCTTACTTTTTCCATTATAGATTATAAATCAAAGGTGTGTAAAAATAGTGCTTCTGATCAATCTGGGTAAAAGAAGTAACATTTACCACTATTAAGTTATGAGCATTGTTTCTGCTACATTGGTTGGACCCACCTAATTTACGTAATATTTATGTAGATGTCAGAAGCTGTTCCGATCCTTAAAGGAAGATTACAGACGGCGGGCTCCATACATAGCATACTTAGTAAGGTGTAGACAAGGACTACTTTCAACACTAGCACATCTGGATGCTTTAACTTCAAGAATAGTAAGGTAAGGATGCTGAAACAAGTGTTAGAAATTTTATGAAATTTGGTAACTTGGGCAGTGGTTCCCAATCACTGGTTTGCAGACCAGTACTGATTTATTATGCAGATACAAAATACCCCACTCTCCTACAAAATATATTTCTTATCTACAAAATTTTTAAACATTTCCAAGTTCTAATTCTGCGATATGATAAATCCAGTTGAGATCATGTGCAAAATTCAGCATGAGTGTTAATGTTCGTAGCTTGTCTGGTCAAGATCTTATCTGCTCTATTAGGGGATAGTTGCATTTTGTCCTGCTGCACCTTTGTATGGAGGATACTTTTGTGACTGTCTTGTGGATCAGACACATTTTGGCTTTTTGCAGTCCAAGTTTGTGATAGATCAGCTATAAAGGGAATATGAATTATGAGAACAGTTTAGGCACATTCAGGGCTAAGACAAGCTGTAAAGTGACATGTATTTACATAGTTTATTGTATATCCTGACTGTGCGTTGCCATACTCTGATTTCAAGTTTGTAGTATTATCATTTTTATCTTAAATCTACCTTGTCATCCCAAAGATATGCAAAGCAATTGTATAATACAAAAGAAACAGTGCCTAGTTATGTTTCTCAATCTTGTTAGTGTCTTCTCTTTTACAATTGTTCTCACATTAACATTCCATTCAACCAAAACTTTAAACTTTTTGTTCTACCAGGCTAGTTTACCAGTGTGCAAACGTTCCATTCAATCAAGAATACCACACTGTTTTTGTCATTCTCAGAAACATCCAATGAAAAATGAATAAACAAATGTATAATAATGGTAATTAAAAATATGTATATATATTTTTCTGAATAAATATGCATATTATTAAGATTCTAAAGCTTTTCAAAGTGCTTTCACATCCTTAACTTTATCTACATTCTATGTACTTAATATCTTTAGGTTATATACAGTAGTATATAGTCAGAATTTGTATTATAGGTTTATCTACTCCTAAATGTCCTTAAGTTTTTTTGCTGGTCCATGAGTGAGAAAGGCTGCAAGCTACTGTGTTAAGGTATCTACTTAATTTCTGTGTTATGTTTAGATAAGACAGAGTATGCTTAGCTGTTAATTCAGCACAATTAAATATTGTGTGTCTGCTGATTATTAATGAAAGTTGTTATAAACATTATGAGTTAATCAACCCATATATGGCTGCTTTATTTTCAAAGTAGCAAACTCAAATTTGACACACAATTTTTTTTTTTTATTTCAACTGATTTCAAATTATTTAATACAAAATTATTTTGATTTCTAAATAACAACCTAAAACTGTTTATAAAAGCAAGTCTTTAAATTGAATTCCCAATATTAATGAGAAAATAATTGTATTTTTATCAAATTATTTCACTTTTTGTTCAACAGACCAGTTTCTTACCACCCTCACAGCATACATTATGTATTTGAAATATAGAAATGTAAGAATAGTGTATTTTGACATTAAATTTCCTATTGGTAGTGTGAGTACAGCTTGTATGTCCATGAAAATGTCCTGAGTTTTGGGAACACTAAACTTTCAAGGTGTTAAAAATAGTACAAGATGAAACTATTTTGATAGAAACTTTAAAAACAAAATTAAAAGGCAAACTAGTGGCTGAATAATGATTTTAAAAGTGAAACTACCAGCTGAATGGTGAATAAGAAAGTGAAAAAATGAAACTATTGAATAGTGACTACTTTTGCTTTTTGTCAGGATTTATCTGTGTGTGGAATTAGATCATATATAACTAAAAAGCTTCATCTGATTACTTTATGTGTATCTTGTGTGTAAAATGCTTGAGGTGTTACACTGTGTAATGATACACTTCACATCACCACTGTTTTAAATTGAGGATGCATCACACTACAAAGCATAAATCACCCTGTGTTTTATTTATCAGACTTAGCTTTTTTTTTTATTTTAAAACACGCCTAATAAATATTACTGCACTGTGGAAATTTGAGCATTTTCTCTTGTCTTTCAACAGGGTAATGAAAGCCTTATGTCATTGATAGTAATTTGTACTAACCTTGTAGAGACCAGTTTTTGTGACTAGTTTTTGAATCAAGTGTATAAAACTATGTGGTGATACCTAACAGGTCATTGATTCATGATTTTATTAACTTGATAACATGCCATTCTGTGAAGAACAATTACAAAAAATTAACTACTGTTGAAACAGTTTTTTCTTTTGTGGAATAGTCTTTGAAGATTTACCCTATAATCATGTTTGATACTGTTGCTCTTTGTTGTTTTTCCATTATGTTGTTTATACCTTGTGAACATTGTTCCTCCTCAGTAAAAAATAAATGGGAAAGCATTTGCATTTATATCACTTCTGTTTTGAACTTCAGGACAACATTACAAGTAAAATGACAGTTAATAACTCTAATAGATGTCTTTTGAGTTAGAAACACTTACTTAAAAATACATGTAGTGAAGTTATGAATGTGTTAATAATAGTTAATTACATATCTTAAGTGGTAGAGTGATGTTTTATGGTGTATGTTTTTTGGTGAGTTAGCTATGGAACATGATAAGATGTGGTGAATAAACAGTATACTATATATATAAACAGAGTTGTATGGCTGGTGTCACAAATTATTGTGAGGAACTGGCTGAAATTTGGTAAATTAACTCAGATGAATCCATAACGATCAAGTTTCAAGTTTGGCAACCTTAGTGCCATAAGTGAGGGCTCTACTGAGTGAAGAAGATATCAGCAGCTAAACATGTGAAACCAATGCTAAATGAAAGTGACATCTAACGTTGCACGTACGACAAGCACCTTTGGAGAAACAGATCATGTGCTGTAACTCAAAATAGTGAAAAGATGTAGGCCACATACTCCAATTATAGCATTACATTTTAAGCAAGACATTTTCAAATACTTTTGTTAGTTGATAAATGTATATAACTTGTAATTATAAGTACAGTAATGCCCACTTTAGTGCTCAGGAATGGTTTCTGAGAACAGAGCTCTAAACGAATCATCTGTACACAGGGTTATTTTAACATTACATATATGGATATATCTAACTGAAGGCATTATTTCTTACCTGTGCTTTATTTAGGTACTGGTAAATTTAATATGAATTACTCACTATAATATCGTCATCGCTGGAAAAAATACAGAGATTTGTAGATCACTTCCTAAGAAAATGTTTTTTTTCCATGGGAACAATATTGTTTAAATGGATAACATTTTAACGGTTAATATTGTGTCACTAGAAATGCCAGAAAAATTTATATTTTCAGAGAGTTACAGATTTTCATAATTTTTTTTTTCTCTCATGAAAAAAGAATCTCTCAAGGAGACAAGAGCTCTATAACAAACCAGCTTAAAGTAGCATGGCACTAAGCGAGGTCTTACTCTATATGTTAATAACTATTAATATATGAAAGACAAATTTAGAGGTGATTGTTGTTTCTGAGTAAAAATTTAAAATGCTGTAAATGTGTTTCACTTTCTTAATTGTATTAGCATTTGTTTTTTGGTATTAAAGAAAATATTTTGTTTTTATTAAAGTAAAAAATCATGTTTTGTCCCATGATTTTCTTATTTTTAAAGAGACAAACACGTTTGTACCAAGTATCTGATTGCCATGTGTGTCCGTACGTTTTTGGAAAAGAACGATCGAAATATACAGCTGTTTGTTCGCAAGTTTCAAGCATTAACAGTATCTGATGAGAAGGTAAGATGTTAGAAAAAATATAATCATCATGTGAAAATAAAATCTCATCAAAGGCACATTGAGTTTCTTATGTTTTAATTGGGGAAGTGGTACCAGGGTGTTTCAAACCACTTTTTGCAAACCAGCATTGATATTATTTCTTTCAATAATAAGAGATTTGTTATTTGAATGAGATGCACGTCAATGTGCAGAACACTATGAGGAGCAATGAATACTGACCATAACAGATGGTGTTTGCAGTATTTTTATTTAAGGAGAGGTTTGATAGAAAGCATGCTGCCCTATATCCAGATTTTCCTGAATAGAAAGTAAGATTATGATTCTCTATGTGCTTTGAAGAAACTTAGTTCCTTTGAAAGAAGTAATGTTAATTAAGATACATTCATTTCTTTATAAGCACCATATACTTAAAAATGTTAACATTCATAAACCATGTTACGATAATTGAATTATTATTATCACAATTTTTTATTGCTGTTAAAAAAAAACACAACCATATTTTATTACGTATTTCTCATTTTATATACTTTTATGCAAGTAAGTGTAGTTTTTTTTTTCTTTTTTTGTTTTAAGATAACTGGTGTTTTAAGTGTACAATAAAGCTCTTTGTTTTAGCCTTTATTCTGTGATAACATATGAATTACCTAAAAGATTATGCTTTCAGGCTTGAACTTAGTATATTAATATACTTTTTGGTAATTTAAAGAAGATCATTAGAGTGAATTGCAATAAACTTTGGTTTTCAAAACAGTTACTTGTGTAACAACGATATGGAATGAAAATGTATAAATATCATGACAAGAACATTGTCAAAAAACTTTTTACACAAATTTGACTTTGTTTGGCATATTATGGTGACAAGGATATACTGAATTAGTATTCTTCCATCATTATGTTTTTGATGTCTAGAATCCACTAGATTCACAATATTATAGGCTGATAAATTATAGGCTACTTTTATATCTAATTAAATTTAATCAACTATTTCAAAAGTGTAATGAACTCAACTAAATAAATAGGTGCAATCCTTTATTCTCTATGTAAATTACATAAGGTATCCAGCATTAGTTACTGGTCTTTCTTTGTAGTATTGATGGTAATTTTTGTTTACATCCTGTCATGTGACTCAAAGGTCATTAGAGACCCTGTAACAAATAAAGACAAAGATCCATAAGCAATTTGAGGCATAAATAGTTTTGAAGGAATGTTTTTTAGAAAGCCAAAAGGGGTCTGCCATCAGTAATGTTAGCTTTAACTAACGAACTGATACAACCATGAAGACTAAAATGGATCATATGTTTACAATATTGTTTTTTTGTTTTTTAAAGGCACAGCTGGTTGAGAAGTTTCTACAATACCTCTACAGCAGCATGGAAACAGATCCTATGTGGCAGAGTAAGCATCCACAAAGTAATTTTTTGGTGTAGGAATAACTGTATTAATTCCTGTAATGAGTTCTCTCTTGTCATTGGGTTCAACCTACACTCTATTTTGTTATATGCAGTTGTGGGTAAGGTTCACAAGCCACCAACTCTAGGAAATCTATGTCAATAGAGCAAAGAAACAACTCTGAGACAATTTACTTTTCCATTGATCTCTCTAACATTTAGATGTTTAACGAAGAATTCCTCTACTATACTTTATTAACATCTCCATGATACTCAGTAAATCATTTCATTGGTTAACTTTTACTAGACCTTCTGTCATGATGTACTGTATATTAATTATGTTACTAGAGGAAGTAAAGAAGACATTTAAACTTGCATAAAGTTTGAGCATTGAAAGTTCTCCACAGATGCTGAAGCTGACATCTTTTCAGAGGATTCACTGAAGAGCAGAAGGGCTATCTTCTTGTTTTTGTCTTGTTCCCGTATTTTAAAACCATGACTTTTTATACTTAATTAATAGGGTGTTGTTGTCATTCTAGGCAGAACCTTAACCACAGCACATGTTTCTTGGCTTTTGATTGACTGTTAAGGAAAACTAAAACCGTAACTACTGTTCCTGGGTTCCAGTTGGTTATTTCTTACCAGTAAAGCATTGCATCAGCTTTGGAGCATACTATTAACTTGTATATTTTCTTAGAGTTTGGTGCATTCTTATCTCTATCTCTGACATATCTAAAATCCAGGCTGCTTGACCTCTGCTTCGTATGCATTTCCTTCCATACACCCCTTCTCTGTAGGGCTCAAGTTTAGTGTTTTTATTTCTTTGAACTCCTCCCTGAATGTGGTGTGAGATATTCCTCAATATCTGATAGTACACCCTAGACTCCATAGATTTCTCATCAATCTGTTGATTTAATGGCTTCTACTTCCTACTGGTAAAATGAATTGCTGGTTTTTCTATCTTTTATTACCTAATGATACAGGCTTGGCATGTATTTTCCAGTTAAGCATGTGTCCCGTTGCCCCGGGTGTCTTCATGGCCTTCTTCTCTTACTTATATCAGCATCCAAATGCTTTTCATTACTTTATTTGGTTAACTAATATGGACTGTAGTTTTCTTTGGCATTTTATTCTCAGTAATTATTACCAACCAAATTTTATACTAGACATTTTCTAATAAGAAATTGTTTTATTTCAGTTAAAGCTGAGTCATTAGTGGTTTTTGATAATTGATTAATCATTGAGCTCATTAATTGAATACATTCAACTCATCAATTAATCTCGCATGAAACTTGTTGTAATAATCAAAAATAATAATTATCAGAAACACTAATTTTGATCAGTTGATTTTTTTCATGAATCATGACACTAATAATTTAAACTGGACAACTTTGAATTAATCAAAAATAATAATGAGAAAACCATAATGGAAGTACTTTGATTACTTGGATAGTTGGAATAACTGAAAACAGTAATAATCAGAAATACTAATTTTGATTAGTTGATTATTTTACATATAACACTAATCAATGCTCGTAAGTAATTGACTTACATGCCCAGTTGTAATTTTAGTTATTCATATTGTGAATTAAGGAATAACTATTGGTTTCAAATTGCTATTCATATTGTTGACTTAGGAATAATTATAGTGGTTCTAGTTATTTATCTTGTTGACTTAAGTGTAACTATAATGGTTCTAGTTATTTATCTTGTTGGTTTAAGTGTAACTGTAGTGGTTCTAGTTATTTATCTTGTTGACTTAAGTGTAACTATAGTGGTTCTAGTTATTTA
>NW_013666642.1:235239-241447 GCF_000517525.1 Limulus polyphemus | reverse complement strand
GGTTCAAGTTTACATATTGCTTGTTTAGAAATAGCTGTATTGATTCAAGATATTGTTTGTTTAGGAATAACTGTATTGGTTCAAGTTTACATATTGCTTGTTTAGAAATAGCTGTATTGATTCAAGATATTGTTTGTTTAGGAATAACTGTATTGGTTCAAGTTTACATATTGCTTGTTTAGAAATAGCTGTATTGATTCAAGATATTGTTTGTTTAGGAATAACTGTATTGGTTCTAGTTACATTGTTTGTTAAGTAATAAGTATAGTGGTCCTTATCTCCCTTACTCTTGCCTGTTAGAATGTCTGAACCCAGGTCGGCTCCTGTGTCCTGTTGGGCTGTTTGATGTGCCTTTTCATGTACTTTTTTATTTCAGTTATTCCTGTATTTGTATGTCTCTACCTTGAGGCTTCTCTTTTTCCAAGGACCTATCTCCTTTTACTATTACTGGATGGGTCTGTTGCCTTCTCCAGTTGGTATGTTAATTTTGGGATACAAATGCTCCCAGACTGTTTCACATTTCTTCACATTCAATTCCTCACCTTTATCCTTCTCTTATATCTTCTTTGCCGGCCCTAGGATGAGCTCCTCCTGGTGGCCATGTGAACACACTGCACACATTCGTCTCCTCTTCTATGCGTTTTGGCTGTTTTATCTCCTGATGGATTTCAGCTTCCCCAGGTCACCATTCTTCACTCTCCCTACAGTCTTTGAAATGCATACATGCTATTTCTCTTTCAGAGCCCTGTATATCATTTCATAGGATCCTGCCATGTGACTGGTGTTGCCTCCAAAGGTATACTTACCTAAAAGCTGTATCAAGCTAGGATAATGGAAGGTGCTCATACCATCTGCCCTGGCTCTACTCTCCTATTGGTGGAGAGCTTTTATCTCGTGATATCATGGGGCAATGCAATTCATGTGAAATTAGGTCGGAGTTGCCTTGAGGCTAGTGACATGCAAATTTCTGCAGCAAATGTGTGAGGAAGGTAGCTAAACATTTGTTTGGGTAAGGAAAATGTTAACATTCCTAGCATCTTGGGAATGTAATAAGAATTTGGAAATCTATGATTCTAAGTCCGAACAATTATAATTTGACATCACACTTGAGCTGAAAATTCTACCAATAGAAATAAGTGTATAAATGTGGTGCTTGCACTATTGTAGTGCTCTGGATTTTGGAGCTTATGAACTGGGTTTGAATCCATGCAATACTTAAATATTCTCTCTCTCTCTCTCACACACACACACTTTAAGTTTGGGAGCATTATAAGAGTAACAGTCAATCCCTTAACATGGGTGAGAGGATGCTGCTGACTGGCTGTTTTTCCTCTGTTCAGTTAGGGATGGCAACAGATAGCCTTATTAGTTTTGTCATAAATATAAAACAAGTATTTGTTGTCAGTGTTAATCCTTGTTTT
Source organism: Limulus polyphemus (assembly GCF_000517525.1). Lineage (NCBI taxonomy): Eukaryota > Metazoa > Arthropoda > Merostomata > Xiphosura > Limulidae > Limulus > Limulus polyphemus. The sequence goes on along the minus strand of NW_013666642.1, from coordinate 240,026 downwards.
AATAAATCAAGCTATGTTAGTATGTGGGTTGTTGAAGTTCATTTAGTAAATCTTGTGTTTTCTGTAAATGAAGCTGCCAGCAACATTCAGAATGATCATGCTCGGAAAGTCGTTGAGCGAACTATCATGAGCCAGATTTATGTTCATGCCCTCTACCCTAATGGAGATGGAGATGTTTTACGAGATCAGTAAGTGTATTTCAAATTTAAAGCTAAATTTACTTACCAGTGAATATTGCAGTATCTTATTATGTACTAATATTTGATGTGAATGTAGGAAATTAAGAATTATATATTTTTTAATATTTTAACTCTTGTAATTTCTGATGGTTTTAGACTTTTTTAAGAAACAGCAATGAGCAGAAAAAATTTGCCAAAAAGAGTATTATTTGTGGAATGTGATTATTTTTAAGCTATGTTACACTAAGCTTTTACTTTCTAGCTGTCTCAAGGTAGTGTTTCTGTAATATTGTTTCTTTCAGGGTCCTCCATCAACACATGTTGAAGTTATCCCATGTAATCACACCAAACCACAAGGACTTAAAAGTGTCTAAGGTACAGACACGTGTTTTCTTTATTATTTAAATACAGTTGTCTCAATGTGAAATATATTAGTTATTTGTTTGCTAGATTTAAGAACAATAGTTAATATTAATTTTAAGAGGTTTCAGAATTACTCTAAATAATATACATTTTCTACAATATATCTGTAGTACAAATAGAAAGCTATGCTTTTATATATGCATGTATAGATATATCCAGTGATCCTTGGTACTTGTTTGTACTCAGGAACAGTTATATTTGTTGGTTTGAATATAGTTCATAATGACCTCCATAATACAAGGTTTTTAAGGATAACCCAAACAAATTGCATATTGGAGATCTGTGAAAGAGTTTTAAGTATCTGTCACTGCATGAGGTAAGTTAAATTATGTTGAAACATGCATGGCTTTTGTTTTGTATAAGCAGAACCTAGTACCTGACATTGTTCATGACTTACATTTATTGTGAAAATTCAACTTATTTTGCTGGATTGCATTTAATAATTTGGCATACTTGTACTTTGCATTGTTCTCCAAGCTGTGCAGAGTCCGAGTCTGTTTCTCACTCTGTCTGTATCTCATATTAGAAAAATGCTGAACAAGAAGAAGGATGATAATTTCTCATTATTGTGTTGTTTGTTTTTTCAGTTTAGTACACGATTCAATAACAAACCTAACCTATACATTACATTTTCTCTTAAACGTATAGCAAAACAAGACAACTTAAGTGTTTAATTTTCTTAGCCTTCTTTTTTTTTCTTCTATTGGCCCAAGATTAAGCTCTGAGTACATTCTTAATGATCTTTTACACCTGGAGCCAACTTGATTGTGCCATGTGTAGTAAAATTCTTTTCGTCGTTATTTGGAGAAGTTTATACAAAATTTCAAGTCTCATCTGACTTAATTCTTATTATTTATACTGTGGATTCAGATTCAACTCCATTTTCCATATCTCATATATTCTTCATTTTCCATGTCTAATATGAACAGCTGAAATTTGTTTAAAGATTATAAAGTATAGCATAAAAAGTCCATAGTAAACTCAGTCCATATTTTGAACAAACTGCCTAAATCCATTAAAAAAAACTGTTTGAAGCTTGTCTTCATACTATAATTTATAGGCTTACTTTTTTCCCTAGTATGCTAATTATAGTGTAGAGTTTACAATTAATATTTGTGGAATTCTAGTTGGTTTAAAATCAAAATGGTAAATATTTATTTAGATAATCTTAGAGAAAGACGTTAGGAAACTTAGGGTAAAAAGATGTTGAAGCTGAAATACTCATTTCCTTCCTAGATGTGCTTCTTGGATGAGCAAATTCTCATGATAATTGGTTAGCAACTGTGAACCCATCAGGTTGTAAAATGCTGTAATATTTTCCGTTACTTTAATACAAGCTATCATACTCATTCAGTATAAGGGGAAGACATAGGGACCTCTGGAGTGGCATAGAAGGGGTCGATCCAAATGCCAACCTCCTAGATCACTCCCCAAGAGCCCTAAAGGGCCATTCCAGGTTTAGTGATAAATGGTTACTACAGCATTATTATATGATTATTTTGATGACAGTTATTTCATGCTGTGGGTAGGTAGTGTGTATGAATAGACATAAAGACTTTTGTGATTCCAAAGAGCTGGTTTACTTTTAGTGACATAAGTTTTGTGGATTCAATCAGACCAGACCTTGTCCCAATACTGGACAATGCTTGATATTACCAGGATTGATAAAAAGGTCATGGAACAACAAGAAGGAAATCCTGAGCTCTCTTCCACTGAACATATTTGGAACATTCTCAGAATTCATGTATATCAATGCCTTAAAGCATGATACAGTGTTAGAGAGCTCAGCTCTGTAGTGACTGAAGAATGAGACAGAAACTCAGTGTCATCTGCCAAATGCCTTCCAAGTGTAAAAGCATTTAGTTATTTATAAACTTTTCTATAAAGAGCATGCAAGGGGAGAAGCCAAAATGATCTTTTTATAAAGGTTCACCATTTCAATCATCTTGACACAGTTGTGTATTGATTTTTTTTTTCAAGAACGCAATAAAACACCATAAACTAGAAACGTGGAAATAATTATCAAAACAAAGCCACTGAAGAAGTCCTTGATCTTGATTTGCTTGCTTTGTGAAGCCAATTCATTTCTCTAGAATGTTACTTTCCAACTCCACTTGCAGGCTGTAAGGAAAATTCTTTTATCTTACTACATATCCCAGAGCATAAGACAATGTTACTTGCTGAACTGTATGAATATTTGGTTAATCTTCAATAACCAATACATACATAAATTTTATTGATTTTTCTGAGAAATGTAATTACACTGTATTAGAACATACCTATCATATATGAGTATTTCAAATATGATTATTTCTTCATTTATTTTATTCACCAAAAAATTCACTCATAAACAGTTAAAATTCACTTCAAAAGTTCAATATTTGTGTTCGGTCTAATTTCTTGTGTTAGTAGGCTTAATTTCTACAGATGTACATAACATTTGGTGGCTTACCTTATAGCTTTATCTCACCCTGCAACCATTAAAGAATTTTTTTTTTCGAAGGTGCTATTGCTTCAACCCAAAAGCATCCACATTTTTATAAATCATGATCAACTATGGCAGCATTTGGTGCTTTCCTTTAATCGCATTCCCATATGAGACTTTGTAAAAGTTTGAGTTATCTCTCTTGCAACAGATAATGACAACAGGTCAATTTGGGAAGGTCACTGATCCACATTAAACAGTGGGTCAGTGTATACAATGTCAGTAAGTAAAGAAACTCGTGGGGAATTCTAAAAATGGTCGTTATGTGCATGTGGTTGCTAAGACAGGCTTGTCTGTGTATCATTTAGCCATATAGACAAGCTAATCCAGTCTGATCCTAACTTTGACAACTTTGTTTAAACTAGATTAGTTCAATGAATGTAGTTAAGTTCCCAGACACAAATAATTTATTCTGTATTTTTATCTGTTATTTACATTTCTGCTTATTTAGGTTTACCATCATGAGTGTCCCTGGCCATCTGCCCAAGCTGAACTAATTACCATCAATGCTTATAAGGTAAGAAGAAGCTATTGAGGTATTATTGTTATTACAGCCAAAAACATTAACAGTGAGGGTACCTAACCGGTGAAACAGTGCATTCTAGTCTTTATAAATATGAATGTAAAAATTTTTTATTTGATTATGTATATTCTTTACCAATACCAGGTTGAATTTTAGTTTCACTTTAAGCAGGTAGCTTTCTCTAACTGAAAGAAAATATTAATTTTCTTGGCTGTAAAATCTAACATTCTTACAATCTACATATATAATAAAAACACCTATATAGATACCAATCCATTTATTCCTGTGAATGCTTATTTATTTGGGAAGCATTTTTCCATTACTATATAGTTGTAAAGCATTCATGCTTTTACTAGCCTCCTGATCACTGTGAAGGTCCGAATAATTTTTTGTATTTTCCTTTTCAGACACCACGAGATAAAATTCAGTGTGTTCTGCGCTGTTGTAACACCATTATGAACCTGCTTAGCATGGCAGGCGATCGGTCTGTTCCTGCGGCCGATGATTTCATGCCTGTCTTGGTATATGTGATGATTAAAGCTAACCCTACATCTTTACTTTCGACAGTACAATATGTTAACACCTTCTATGAAAAACAACTGGAGGGAGAAGAAGCTTACTGGTGGACACAGTTTTGTTCTGCAGTAGAGTTTATCAAAACTATGGATTACTGAAAGGAACAGATTTCTTCTGGTGTTAAACAAGTCTTAAATGTGATTTTTGTTTTAAAAATGTATGTTGAATTAATATTGTTGTTGAATATCATCTGTTCTAGTTACAACTCTTCTTGACTCTTCCAAGCTTTCACCATGTTTGGTGAAAACTTCATTGATATTTACAGATATTTCATACATTTTGTAGCTGCAGTTTGCTGTTACAAACATGCTTTGTCTATTACAGTATCTCACTGATGCTAAGCATTGCCTCTGTAGCAGCAGTTTGCTGTTACAAACATGCTTTGTCTATTACAGTATCTCACTGATGCTAAGCATTGCCTCTGTAGCAGCAGTTTGCTGTTACAAACGTGCTTTGTTTATTACAGCATCTCACTGATGCTAAGCATTGCCTCTGTAGCAGCAGTTTGCTGTTACAAACGTGCTTTGTCTATTACAGTATCTCACTGATGCTAAGCATTGCCTCTGTAGCAGCAGTTTGCTGTTACAAACGTGCTTTGTCT
>NW_013666642.1:229888-234563 GCF_000517525.1 Limulus polyphemus | reverse complement strand
TGTAGCAGTATTTTACTGTTGCAAATATGCTTTATCTATTACAGTATCTCACTGATGCTAAACATTGCCTCTGTAGCAGCAATTTGCTGTTACTGCTATTACAAGCATATTTTATTTATTACAATAATGCATTGATACAGATAGTCATAGTTGTAGCAGTAATTTTTATATCAAAAAATGTTATATAACACTAACTCATTAATATAGAAAAACGTAGGTACTACAAAATCTTTATAGGTTCATTCTAGCTGTTACAGTATTTTCCTGATGCATCTGTTTATCCATTTAATTGCAGTAACTTCGTTCAGTATGTAGCTTTTCTAATGTAATAGACACTGTTAAACTGTAACAGTAATTTTTTTTTGTCACAGTTGTAGCTCGTGAATTTAGTAAAATAGTTTAGTGGTATATCTGATTCATATAAAATTATTACAGATATTAACCGTGGTTATTACTCACTCTTCCAATGCTGAATAACCGAATTGTTCACAGTAGTTCATTGTTTCATGTTGAATATCTTGGACAAAGAAAAAAATCTAGATAAAATCTCCTAACCTTTGTTTTCAAATTCTTATTATGTCCTTATGTAACATGTAATTAGTTTTCTGATAATTTAACTTAAGCAGAAATGTTAAAAACATTTGCTGGCAATTGAGTGATGTATTTAATTTTCAGAATTGTTTCTCCTTTGCTTTTGTATGGGGGAGGATATTGACGTGTCAGTACTGAAGCAGTTTGATTTATCTGGGCTGTAGGGAATGTTGTATGGAAAGTGAGAGTTCAGAAGTGTATACTTCAGCTGAGAGGGCTGAAAAACTTACCAGGAAATTTTAAGGAGTACATTTATAATAAAAGGTGTGGTTAAATTTATTAAAACAAGTACCTGAAGAACATGTTTTCCTAAGACTAACTGGTATAGTAAGACCTTTTAGTACATGTATGTGAAACTTATATATGCAATTATATGAGAGTTTGCCTGTGACTGTTTTTAGTACTCACAGTTTATATACATATTTACACACACACACACACACACACACACACACACACTTTTGGAAATTGTTTGTTAACATCTGTGACTTATGGTTGTTCTAATATCCGTGTCCAAATCACTAGGCCCAAATCCTCCAGTTCTGGTTTATATGTACCACAATAGTACAGTTAATTCAAATTTAAATTATCCAACTAAAATTTTTGGTAAGGTTCAAGTAGAACAGCTATTAAACTCTTGATGACTGTATCCAAGTGACTCTACGGATTTTATTAAAATGATGGGCACTTAACTTATAGCATTGAGATGATTTGGCAATTAGAAACTAGCAACTGAAAATGTTTAGAGTTTTGAATAATGTTTGATACTAGCTATTTAACAGCAACTCTGTTACATCCTCTCATCAGTAATATACTGTATTGGACCATGTCATTTTGAAAATTTTGTTTTGTAAGTTCTGATTGGGTATTGTTTTTCCCAGAGACAGGAAATTTTATTCTTTGATGTAAACTTTATACTCATTTACACAGAACCCTCTAAACTAATGCATATTTTATTTTATTGCATTACTAGATATTGAGATGTCCAATAATACCACAGATCAATTTATAGTGCTAACTATTGATGCCTTAGTGCATCTTTTTACATCATAATAGCTGGCTAGCAATGTCAAATAGATGTAATGTGGCTGCTGTGTAATTTCATATTGTGTTACAATTTGTATGCACTAAGAAATCAAATTGTAATTAGTCTGTGTTTAAAAACTTGATTTAATTTTTTATGGCCACAATACCATTAAAACACAATATCAGTGCATTTGAGCTTCCCTTATATATATGCCAATGAACAGTTGGTTCTGGTCTAGAGTGAAATATGACATCTCTGAATCGTTAAGTGCCTAACACTTGTCATGATAGCTTTGTATAGTGAGTCCCAAGTTCATTAAGAAAGTTAGCTAGTGATATGTTACCTAAGGCCCTTAACATCTATCCAGTAACTTTGAAGGAAATATATGATCATCTGATGGTATGAGACATAGACCTCTAATAGAAGTGAAGCTAACCAGTGTAAAAGAAAAAAAAGCCACTTCTCATTAAAGTTGAGTAGTGTTCCTTGTTTTGAAATAATAACTATATCACTCAAATTAAAGGATAAAAAATAATAATAACAACAATTGACATGAGTTCAAAATTCAATGGTATTTTGTCCAGGAAACACTTGGCCAGTTAGTTATGTGACATCTTTTCCTAGTAGAAATCTGATTTTAGGACTTTTAAAACATATACCAATATCATTTTGTTGATCTTTAGGGTTAACATTTTGTTCAATGTATTACAGAAGGCTATAGCAAATCGTCTGTACTCTTTAAAGCTTATATTTTGTACATACTCAGCTGGATAATTTTAGGATATATACATACAGGCAAGACTAGTCATTGTAGCAATGTACGTTATTCGTTTTTTTTTTTTTTTAATTCACACAAATGAGACATTCCCTTCCTGTTGTGTAAAATTTACACTGACCATGATGGATAGTTAAAAATGACATTTCAGATTATTTACTTCTTATTTTTTATTTTATTTTATTTTTTTGTCTTCTAGTGACAGGGACATCTATCCTGTTATGTGGCCTATGAGTTAAGTAGTCCACTGAACTGAAATTGTTATATTTTGTGGCTAAACTATTTCTGCTGTGTTGTAAGATGTGTAGTTATCCAGCATAAAATATTTTTATGTGGTTTTTCTAGTGTTTTATGTAGAAAATGACTCGTTAAATTTTGTGAAATTGTATAGCTTTGTGAATAAATATAATTATTAACCTTTACCCGAATTGGTTAATAAGTACTACAGTGGTTAATTCTACATTGTTTAATTGTTTTACAAGAGTTCTGAAAAAAAATAAAGGTGGGATATGACAAGTTTTCTCTCCTCTTACACATTATATGAAAGTCTTTTGGAATTGTTTCATATTTATCAGTATTCAACACCATTTACTAATGCTTCCATTGTAGTATACTTTGTTGACCACGTGCTCAGTAATGTAAGATATATATATGCCGTCTAATATTAAAATATTATTCACTGGTTGGAAAATGTTTTCTGTTTTAGTTATTTGCTTAGTGTAGTCAATATAAAGAAGACATTCAAGTAATAATGGCCAAAAATGAAGCCCGCCGCAACCTCTGCTGTCTGTCTGAGAGCTCGTGAGGCCAAAAAATCGGTTCTTGACACTCTCGGCGAGAAGAGTACAGTTAGCTCATTAACAACAAACAAGTAAAACAAAAATGACAAACTTCTATACATTCGTAGCTGACTTGCATTCAGAGAAAATAAATGACAAATATGAAAGAAATTTTCCTGAAAAAAAAACCCTTAAAAATAGCAATAATGGATAGAAAAAATAATATAATCAAAAATTCAATCAGATAATGTTTCGTTATATTGTAACTGCTTAGTTAAAATGACGAAAAGCATAAAAATTACTGATTACTTCTGCCTTCCCCTTTCCAAAGGCTTGTGTTATTATATTAGTAAATGCTACGTTATGCTATTTGAGAAAATAGCTTTGTTCGATCTATAGATTATAGTTTAGTTGTTTATTTTTTAATGCGAAATCACTTTATGCTGTTTATTAGTACAAGTTTGTGACGATCGTATTTCAATTGTCATTGTTGGTTAAATATACGATCACTGAAGTCTAATTATTCGTTACATTTAATTACCCTAGACTGATTAATTAGTGCTGTCTTCTTTAGGAAAGCCCTGTATCTTTGGTGGTATTAGATTTTGGTACTTTGATTGAAAGACTGGCGTAAACTAGATGAAGTAGGTAGTGTAATAAGCGTTTTAATATTGTTTTCTTACAAACATTGAAATTAAAAATCTTTCTTTGCCAAAATCATAAAAGCTTACTGTGAACTACATATATATGCATGTTTGTTAAATATTTCTTTTTCACCAAAGGTGAAATTGAAAAGGGAATCTGTAACATAGAGGCCTGTATGGCCAATTAAAAAGGACTTAAAGCCCCCTTACTGTAACTTATAATGTTCTTTAAAGGCAGTAATGTGAGGTAAATATGAATGAAATTTGTTTATTATTTAAAGATGGATGTATGAAGAGCAAAAAAGTAATGATGTATATGTAAAAAAAACGGCCAACATTTGGTAAGATGTACATTATATTTGTCCTAGTGTTTCTCGCAAAGCTAAGTGGGGCTATATGAACTAGCCGTCCCTAATTTAGAAATGATAGACGTAGATGGAAGGCACCTATTCACTTGCCGCCAACTCTTGGGCTACTCTTTACTACTAAATTGGATTGGCCGTCACATAAAAACGCCCCCATCGCCTAAAGGGCAAATATGTTCAGTCACGAGATTGAAACCAGCGACGCGAAAATTGTGAGTTGGATACCCTAACAACCAAGCCATGGATATTGAAAAGTGTAGACTGTGCCTGTTTCTGGCAATTATTTTTGATGTAAAATTAATTAATTACAAATAAATGATTAATCATCAAGGGTGTTTGAAGATTAAGCAATATTCCTTCACCCCGCGCGAGACTAAAGATAGTAAATTTCTGACGGTTATTGGGGTCAATGCGAGCCAAGTGGCCTGATTCTAACTGGGCTGTAGTTTAATATATACTGAACCGCAAAAGAAACGTCGCAGTAATTAGAGGAA
>NW_013666642.1:227848-228973 GCF_000517525.1 Limulus polyphemus | reverse complement strand
TGGTTTATTCTTTCCGAATATAACTTTACCGATACACTCAACTTCAACAAGGATATTGAAACCTAGATCAATTATTTCCTGATAACGTATCTAGTAATGTTGCATAAATCACAAACATTTCAGCTATTTAAAAATGTAACAATTTGTAATGACTCATTTACATAAAGCTATTAGCATATTACGTTAATCAACTGCATACATGGTAGTCATATTCTTACAAAATAATTCCCTTTGCTTTCCAGACCTTCTCACGCGCGCCGACGACACACGTTTGAAACTCTTCTGCATAATTCTATAGTAATTAACACCAATTTCGCTTGTAATTTGGTTACAAAGGTTATTAAAACCTAAACATATTTCATCCTACAGTATTGAAAATGGTTTGTTGAATTTCACCCAAAGCTATTTGAGATTTAGAAATACTATTTCTTTAATGCTAAAGTGACAGATTAAAAAGAAGACAGCTAGTTAACACCACCAACCGCTAGCTTGTGGGATGCTCTTATCGAATACTGGTATTTGATCGTCACTCTTATAACGCACCAACTCCCCAACTTGTGTAGTATTTATTTTGTGCCCCATTTAGCGGTAATAATACGCGAAACACTGTCCGGAACGCTAACCACTGGACTTTGCATTAAAAAAAGGTATTCCTACAAAAATGTTGTGCAACATGATGACAAACAATAAAATGGTTCCCTTTTCTTTTTCTTTGCAAAAGAGTATTTGCTTAAACTGTTATAAAACATAATAAATTAAATAATTATGACCAAGATTATATTGAACTTTACCAATAATTGGTATAGGTAAGAAGTGTGATTTGTGTGCACGTTCTGAAACAATACCAGAGAGCAAACAAAATATTACCTATGTTTTTCAGGTTTAGGCTTAATTTATAAATTTTCATTTATCTTTTTACCTATTTTTTCCTTCAAATTCCTTTACTTTTCCTAGTTCGTGGCGACTCTAATAGAGAAATATGATTTATTGTATTTTATTACTTCTGATTACGTCTCTCACTTGAAAGAGAAAATTATATTATTGTTACGTCTCCTTTCGTTCGTTAATTAATTTTCCGTAAATTCGTTCCGACGAAACTTTAGCGACACAAGTCCTTTCTTAAAT
>NW_013666642.1:217297-226848 GCF_000517525.1 Limulus polyphemus | reverse complement strand
CCACTGTTGTTGACTTTCCTGTAGTTGCTGCTGACTTTCCTGCAACTAGTTGTTGGAGGAAAAAGAAAAGAAACAAGAAGAACGAGAAATTAAACAAGAAGAGAGATTACAGCAGTTGTTGGAGGAGAAAGAAAATAAACAAGAAGAGAAATTACAGCAGTTGTTAGAGGAAAAAGAAAAGAAACAAGAAGAAAAATTACAGCAGTGGCAACTGGAACAAGAAAGGAAACAGGAAGAAAGTCTCCAACGCTGTAATCTCTCTTGTTTATTTTGCTGTTCGAGCTGCCACTGTTGCAGGTTTTCTTGCTACTCCCGTTGTCTCTCTTCATGTTTATTTTCTTTTTCCTCTAACAACTGCTGTAATCTCTCTTCTTGTTTAATTTCTCGTTCTTCTTGTTTCTTTTTACGTTCATTTTCTCTCTTCTTGTTTATTTTCTTTTTCCTCTAACAACTGCTGTAATCTCTCTTCTTGTTTAATTTCTCGTTCTTCTTGTTTCTTTTCTTTTTCCTCTTGTTTCTTTTGCTTCTCTTGTATTGCAGCCATCAAGTCTGCTATGCTGTAGTTTGATTTGCCGCTTCTCGTTTCCATTTTTTTGTCCCACTCTCTGACACCAATTTGTTACGTCTCCGCTTGTTAATTAACTTTCCGTAACTTCATTCCGACAAAACTTTAGCGACACAAGTTCTTTACTTAATAAAACTGGTTTATTCTTTCCGAATACAACTTTACCGATACACTCAACTTCAACAATCGCGCTAAACAAACGCTATAACAACGAACGTGCTCAATAATACTTCTGACTGCAGATTGTATAGATAGTGAGTAATTGTAGGCGGTATATATAAGAGGGGAAAACGTGACGCGGGAGATTATTGTAATGTGTGAGATAGATAGTGAGTAATTGAACTGCAGTCACGGGGTATAATTGAAGTTAACGTTCGTTCGTTATAGTATTTGTTTTGGCGAATGCTCTAGTGTTTGCTAGATGGGGAAAGTACATGATAGTTCTAGAAACGTTGCGTCAAAGTAGTCATGTGATTCGATGACGCAACAGAACCTCAATAAATTACCTTTATTGACACTTGTCTGCTCAATCTCAAAAGTTTCATTAACTTTAATATAATTATTAATGTTATTACACGTGTAGACATTCAGATTCGATGACATTGTTTAACCTCTGACCTCGGATTTTATAATTATGTTTTTGTCTTTAGAACTATTCAAATTCTTTATAATATTTTTTTTATTTGAAATGTTTACTTGTGAATTTTTGTTCACTTAATTGTCTTTTAAAACTAAAACTTGTAATTTCAATGAAAAGTAGAAAAAAAATCTATAAATGACGTAGAGACCTAATGATTTACTTGTCTCTCTACTTCTTTAATGGTAAAATGTAAACAACTTACATCAAACACCTATCAATTGAAATGTTTATGTTTGATTTTTTTTTTATTTAACAGCTAAAAATTATGTAATCCACATGTTCTGTTTCTTCTATCAATTCAATCTTATATTACTTGTAGTTGCCACATTGAGCTTAAAATATTCATAGCATTTGAGGTCACTCTGTAATTTTCTGGACCTGATGACCGAAACGTTTAAATTTTTTCAAGTAATTCCACATTTGGCAAATGTATATTGTTTCACGCGTTTAAATAAAAGTCGAAAGTTCTAGTTTCTAGGCGTACATTAACTTTAGTCGTTTAATAAAAGCCGGAGGTCCTAGTTTCTAGACGTGCATTAACTTTAGTCGTTTAATAAAAGCCGGAAGTCCTAGTTTCTAGGGGTACATTAACTTTAGTCGTTTAATAAAAGCTATAGGTCCTAGTTTCTAGGCGTACATTAACTTTAGTCGTTTAATAAAAGCTATAGGTCCTAGTTTCTAGACGTGCATTAACTTTAGTCGTTTAATAAAAGCTATAGGTCCTAGTTTCTAGGCATACATTAACTTTAGTCGTTTAATAAAAGCTGGAAATACTAGTTTTGTAGACGTACACTAACTTTAGTCGTTTGATTCTTACGACCCCAATTATCATGATATTGTGAAAGCAAATTTTATATGTTTTATCTCAAAGGATAATTTGCGGACAAAACTGAAATTCAATGGTAAAGACCTCAAACTTAGGGCCTACCACCTACGTAGTGAGAAGGGTTGAAGCATGTGAAAGACGGCAAGTAAAGCAAAACTAAAACTAGTATTTAATGGACAGCTGTCGTGTATGATCAAAGTATTTTCCACAGATTGGTTTACTCAGACATAATAAAGTATTTCGTTTACACTTCCTAGTCCTACGATCTTAATGATTTAAGGCAGTGTGTTTCCAAACCTAGTGGAGGCCTTTTGGCGGGAGAGCCCAAAAACAACAAAGGAAGAAACAGAAGAGTTGATAACATTTTGTTTCTGCTGTTATCACTTGCGAATACGAATAGGAGCACAATTCCACTTTGCACACAGCACAACACTTTTCTTCTCACTTTGAATTAATAGTTTGAAATATGACTCTGTTTATGTTTTGCTTTTTACTTTTTTATGCGAATTAGAAATATAACTTATTTTGGACTGGCATTACTAATTCATTTTATATACACTTTAGCTTTCTTAAAGTATTATTTTTTAACTCTTTAAAAGTATGTACCGGTAGAATGCCTAACGCAACAAAAATAATGATGTTCGTAGTTTAAATAGTTTACACATGCCTTTATTTATTGTTACACAATTTTAAATGCTTTTGCACACTGCACTCTAAACAACAATAGTATTATTGAAAAGATCAGAGATAAAGGATAACTTAAAATAATTGCGCCTATTATTTGCAAGTCTTTTAAATTATTTCTACTTTACACTAAAGTATAGCCTAAAACCCTCGATCAAGGTTTTCAAAATTATCATACACTATATGACAATTATTACATATATTTGGTGGGAAGACTACGTGACAACAAATTACGAAATAAACTTAAGTTTTTTTTTATGTATTATCGTTTACCTAAACTAAAATATTTTGAAGTAACAAATATGAAATTACTGCAAAGACGAACAACTATGTTACAGAAAGCTATACACTATAATAGCCTTCTTTACTACGCCATCTAATGGTCTTTACAAAACCACACAAAAATTTGCTGGAGTGCAGTGGATTTACATAATCCAGAAAGGTATTTTAAGTGGCGTGATTTTTTACTAATAACAATATATCCTACTTAAGAAAAAAGTTATTACTGGCTATTAAGTCTAAATTTTAAACGTCTCTCTACAGTGTAACAGTATGGAACAAATCATGGGCGACGGAGCCGGAGGAAGTGGGTGGTGGTGGCTATAACTCCCACTTTTCTTGAAACAGAAATATTTAGACTTACACTAAAAGATGGAATCAATGACTGAGAGGGGATCATAACAGCAGGTGGCACTGGAACTGGTAGACGAGGTGAATATCAGTTAAATTTATGGCTGTTTGGATATGAAGTGATTCACCACTTTTTGAGAGAACTTACTGTATCTGCTGTTTAAAATACTGTTTCTGGTGTAAGCCTAGTTTTTGACACAATATAGTCACTTCCCCAACTATTTTACAGAGTATGTCAATCTCAGCAACAGGGTAAGCTAGGCAAAACTCCCATTGAAAGCTGTCGACATGGAGGGAAGCCCTCGCCCCTTTCCTCCCAACAACACTACTAATATATAAATCGTCAATATTATATGCACATGTAGGCCTATAAATCTCTTCACCACCCCCACATCACTTTCAAATTGGCTCCGCCGCCTGTGCAGACAATGAAAATAGATAGAAGTGGTCACTCGTTCCATAAATAAGGGCGTGTTTCTTATGAAAAGTGTTTTTATTTATTTATTTTTAGTTTCCAGGTATGGATACGGTAGGTTCAGTTAAGGTGTGCCACATTGCTACAGCTCGTTTCGAAACCAACATATCCCTCATGTGTGCAGCCTCGTTCCCTTTGGATTGTGGACCAATGACCACTCGACCAAGAACCTCGTTTTGACCCAGAATACTATCGTTCATCACCGTCATTTCCAGAGTCATGTTGGTCAACTGATCTTTGGCCACGTTGAAAGTCAAAGCTTCGTTAAACACGGGATTCAGGGTACCACGCTGAGTGTTGGTCTTTTTTTTCTTTAGGCGTTTTCTGTCTTGTATAAGAGCAACTTTCACGTACGGATCTATGAAAGAAAAAAATCTTGAAAGTAGTATATGTTAATGGCATTGATATTTAAAAAGCACCCCTTTTATTATCACTACATTTTGTTTTATTTCTGTATAAGTACATGGAATTGAGGCGACATATGATATTCTAAAGATATAGCAAAGACGTAAGAAATGTGATATTCTTAATTTAAGACAATCACAAAATATATATATTATAGAGTGAAACGAAACCACATTTGAAAAAAAAAATTCTGGGAACTAATTTCTGGCGTTAATACATTATGTTTAACGCTATTTTGTGAAGATTCGGTTAACTAATCAGAAGCGGTGGGTACATCTATTACACATTGTTTGTTTATGGCAAAACTACCTTGCTATATGCTGCTGTCCCTAATTTTGAGCTTCAGACTAGAAGGAAGGCAACAGGGCCAGCAGCGCCTACCTCCAACTCTGAGCTACTCTGTACGAAAAGTGCAAGCACGTTTGGCGCCGGGTTTCGATTCCGCAACCCGTAGATTGCAAATAGAGCGCCCTAATAACCAAGCCATAACACTAAGTATGTGTGAAAAGTTTTAAAATGTTTTGATATGCCAGTTAAAAAAAAAGATACAACAGTTCATATATGCTCAATCACATATAGAAGGTTTTTATGAATTATTGAAAATATGAAACAAAATTCTCTTGCCAAAAGTAACTAATATTAATTAGAAAAACAGATACCTAACTAGAATGGAAAATCAAAGTTAACAAGGCATTTAGGTTGAATTTAACTTTCTCGTAGGATTGAAAAGTTGCTGCCTTAAAAAGTAATCGCATCACCTGGACAAGAACTATTGATTTTTTTAGTTTTTTTCGTACTGCCAGCTCTGAATTGGGATCCAGCTGTTCAATGTGGAACAAGCTGCATTTATTTATGAGCTCAATCATTCACTTTCATGGTAATCCAAATTGATTTCTCTTGTAACAATCACGACCAATATATTTGCAATTCCTCGAAAAGGTCTATAACTGAAACGAGGAACTTTAGAGTTTTAGTTTCCCACATTAGGGTTCTTCCTTCAAAGTATTGCGTTTGCCTTCCTCTAAAAAATAAAACAGGACTTAGTTTTAAAGCTAGTTTTTACAGATATTCGCGCAAAGCTACTCAAGGGCTACTTGCAATAACCGCATCTAATTTTGAACAGATACAACATAGGTAAGGCATCTAGTCAACAGCACCCAGTTCTTGTGCTGCTCCAATAGAAAAGTGGGATCTGACCCTTGATCTTATAACGCACCCATAGCCCCCATTTTGTGGCAACGGGAAGTGAACCATGGACTCAGATTCACATTCAGGCATATCATTCACTCAGCCTTCTTTCCATTCAGAGGAGAGTGAGATCGTCACTTGTATTTGCGCATACACATGACTTGAGTTGAATTGCTTTTATCTAGTGCGTTGTTGAATAAATAAAACATTTTTGTTTCATTGTGAAACCTTATGTCCAGCTTCTTTCCTCAGTTCAGTTACATCGAAATTCAGTTTAACTTGTACGTTGTAGTACGTTCGTAACAGAATCTCTTGTTACACTGACTTACCTATAAGAAATCTATGCTTAACAGGCCAAGGAAGATGTATAGAACTATCTCTGAAATTAGCAATTGAAATATTTATGGAGTTTAGGATCGTTAAGACTGTACAATGAGTTGTAAGTGAAAAATTATTTGAGTCTGTATCCAAACACAACCTTAATCTAACGGTTTCAAAGTTACAATTTTGTGAGAGTGGCTCATAATAAGAAAGAGACACGTCATAATTACGCTCCAGTCTTGCAAATTTTCAGCTAGTACAAATATTGATCTGTAAATTGTAGATCGTCAGAATTTTTCTCCACAATCCCCTGTAATTTGTATTCCTTAAGTGATAGTAGTCGCTTCAAATAACACTAGTTAATTGGTCAAAAATAGAACATTATTAACGTAAATCACTACCTAAGCCAGAAAACTAGTACACATTTTCCACTAACTTTGAAATTTGAAAATTAAATGTTTTACTTTCAACGCATTAATATAACACTGAAGAAAGTAACTGATTATGTTACTATAGACACAATATACTACTATAGTACAGGTAGCGATTATTAACAGCGCACTGATATAACACTGAAGAAAGTAACTGATTATGTTACTATAGACACAGTATACTACTATAGTACAGGTAGCGATTATTAACAGCGCACTGATATAACACTGAAGAAAGTAACTGATTATGTTACTATAGACACAGTATACTACTATAGTACAGGTAGAGATTATTAACAGTGCACTGATATAACACTGAAGAAAGTAACTGATCATGTTACCATAGACACAATATACTACTGTAGTACAGGTAGAGATTATTAACAGCGCACTGATATAACACTGAAGAAAATAACTGATCATGTTACCATAGACACAATATACTACTGTGGTACAGGTAGAGATTATTAACAGCGCACTGATATAACACTGATGAAAGTAACTGATCATGTTACATAGAAAAAAACATCTGGCTTTCTGTGAACAGTGTCAACTCAATATCTTAAGTTTTCAGAATTTTTATTTCCTAGCAAACGAAGTTTCCAAAACAAAAACAATACAAATTGAGATATGGAAGAATAGTCATATATCCAGTGGATAATGTTTCTTTCTTTTTTTCCAAGTACAAGCTTTTAGCTCATAGCTCCGCCATTGCTTGGTCGATTTGAGTTCTAATTACAGTTTCGGACTCAGTAGGTCAAACCCTTTCGATTGATGTGTTTGACCACGTCAAAGGTCTCAAAGATTAATTTACTCTAGTCTTGCCTAAAATTATTTAAATTTGAGGGTAGGATGTTAAAGATCCTGATGAGTAATAAAATCGAATTGGGTATACGCGCGCCTCATACTTGATATTGCTGGCGACAGTAATATAGCTAATAAAACGGGAAAAAAAGGTCTCGTAGATTAATTTGCTCTAATCGAGCCTAAAATAATTTCAAGTGCTGCGGCTATTGAGGATTCCCTCTTATTTTTTAATCAAAATGTCCATTTCACAGAGATATCCATTTCCTTCATTTATTAATAATCTCTACCTGTACTATAGTAGTATACTGTTCCTATAGTTCCTCTTGTATTTAGGTTTTGTATGTTCAACTTCCCAGGATTCGTTTTTGAACCCGAAGTGTTCCTCCTTGGTTCCACATGGCAGGGGCGTCGCTGAGCACCACCGGTCTATATTGTAATTATGTTTTCATTATTTTCTCGACCTTTGGGGGGTCAGGTGCTATTTTGACCTCTTCCCCCTCCTATGTAGATGTTTCGCATTTGTAAATGTTATATTTACACTTGGGTCGGAGTTTGCATTCTTTTGAAATACTTCACCCGACCCCTTTAATAGGACCATGTGCATGTATGATACACTGGTAACATCTGTACGTTATTAACACTTCACTGACGCTAGGTCCGTTGTGTGATTTGTACTTAACTTTAAACAAACAAGCGCTAGGTCCGTGCGATTTTCCTGCGCATTCACTAACAGTTCCATTGTTAATCGCACACTTTTCACTATATCAGCCTACCAGGAGTGTATTTACATAAATACCCTTTAATACACTCATAATATTTTATTCTAATGATATATTGTAAATACTAGTTGTAGTTGGCTTATTTATTATAGTTAATGTTTAATGTTGTTCTTATACAGATGTTTATGGAAATAAATTATTGTCATATGGTGGAATTTGTCAGATATGTACTCTATGTTCGGATAATTATAAAGACATTTTGCTGTTGTAGCTCTTAGTACGCGGAATGCTGTAGTTAATATTTTGTTTGGTTTGAAGTTTATTTTTAATTTTATTTTGTGATATATTGTACCAGACTGTACATGCGTATTCCAGTACTGGTCTGGCACATGTTGTGTAAATTTTAAGAATGCTTTTGCTGATGTACCTTAGATTTTTTTCCTGACAAACTCCTAACATAAATTTATATGTTTATTCCAATTTAATTTTGAATCATATGTTATTCCTAAGAATTTTGCTCATGTGGCATTCTGGAGACGAGTTCCTTGTAAATATAGTATTGGTGGATGTTTTGACATTTTGGTTGATTTTGTTGGAGAGAAGTAGTTGTGGTTTTGGTTACGTTTTCCCGTCAGTATTCATGTATTCTGAGGTTGCAAGTTAGTTGCAGGAGTTGGAGAGATTTTTCAGATTGCCACATCGTCCACGAACTGAGAAGCGAAGCTTTCGTTCGGGTCATTTAGGGACATGTTACTAACATGCATTATGAAAAATATCGGGCTAACTTCCCCTCCCTGCGGGACCCTTGCCTCAGGAGTAAAATGATCCGACTAGGTTTCTTCCACATTAATTCGAAATCTTATATCTTCCAGAAAGTTGGATAACCAGCGAATAATACCACTCGGTAGTTCCATTTCAGACATGCGGAACCTGAGACCGTTATGCCATACAGTGTCGAATGCTTTCTCAATATCGAAGAAGCAAGCGACAGTGGTTAGAGGGAGTTTTTAACATTATGCGATAAGCGGATGCCTTAATTACTAGAACTTCCTTGAAAATTCAGGAAACGATTTGGACAATATAAAGTGTTAGTTAAACTAGTGTTAGATATTGATTTGTTATTGAGTTAATGAGTTTGTTCGTAACCTAGTTCAGTTTTGTGAATATTAAGTTTATATTTCAACGAAGTACGAGAGATACGACAGTGTCGTACATACTGGAGGGTGAGCAAGTGGCGTTGCTGAAAGCAACGTTCGACATCAAATAACTAAATCCAATAAACTTTATTTGGTTTAATTGAAAAAAAGGAAATTTATTCATAAAATTTATGAACAGGTATAAATAATTTGCAAATGATGCTCCTCACGAGTTACAACTAATGAATTAGGTTTAAGCACAAATAATTATTATTATTAGCGATAGCAGAAGGATTCAAAGAACTATTCTAAGCGTGTAAGTGATTTTAGGAGTTATTTTACATTTGAAGCAACCAACTAATTAAAAAAATAGGTTTCAACTTACAAAAATGTTAATTATAAAGCCAGCATAAATCAAATAAGGCGTGAAATCTATGACGAGTGACACTGAAAGAAACTGACAATCTAAAATATAAGATAATCTCGAAAAATAATAAATTCCAAAAAAAATTAATGAGGTATTTATATACTTTCACAAGCGTTGAGCGGTATTCTCGCATGAAACAGTATTCAATGTCTTTTAAATTATTAAATTTTTCTACATAATCAGATTGATGCTTTAGGCTATAAATGCACACTGTATAACCAGTTTCACTTTAAAAAACAGTTGTTGCGTCATCGAGGTCACGTGACTGGTGTGGCGCCACCTATTTTCTAGAACGAT
>NW_013666642.1:214746-216628 GCF_000517525.1 Limulus polyphemus | reverse complement strand
TAATGTGTGTGTGTAGATAGTGAGTAATTGAACTGCAGTCACAGAGTATTGTTGAAGTTAACGTTCGTTCGTTATAGTGTTTGTTTTAGCGCGAATCTTGAAATTAAGTGTATCGTAAAGTTATATTCGGAAAGAATAAACCAGTTTTATTAAGTAAAGACTTGTGTCGTTAAAGTTTCTTCGGAACGAAGTTACGGAAAAATCAATTAACAAACGGAGACGTAACACAATGAAACTTGAAATTACCTACCCGAAGATGAACGTAATCAACTCGTTAGGCCTAGTTCTATTCAACAATCACTTCCATTAACTACTGACAAGACTAGTGTGGATTACCTGCGTGCACATATATGAACCATCTATGCGCATGTGTGACCCAGTGTTCCAGATTTACCAGTTGCGTAACCAGAGTTGTGTTTTTAGTGGATAGATAAATATCAGTCATCGTTCATACCACATTGTAAAAATCCGGGTTTTGTCTGATCCCCATAGACACCCAATGTTGGGTCTGGTTAGTACTTGGACTGTAGAGAACATATTACAGTTATCACAAGTACACAATATATATATGTATATGTATATATGATGGAGACCAGGTGATGATGGCAGTATTACTTCGGGCCGGAATGGCCAGGTGGTTAGGGTGCTCGACTCGCAATCTGCTGGTCGCGGGTTCGAATCCCCATCCTACCAAACATGCTCGCCCTTTCAGCCGTGGAGGCGTTATAAAGTATGGTCAATCCCACTATTCGTTGGAAAAAGTGTAGCCCAAGAGTTGGCGGTGGGTGGTGATAACTAGCTGCTTTTACTCTAGTCGTTCACTGCTAAATTAGGAACGGCTAGCGTAGATAGCCCTCGTGTAGTTTTGGGCGAACTTCCAAACAAACCAAAGACATACTTCACTGAAGTATATTCTGGCCTAACTGGCCAAGGGAGAAGTGGTCCACCGGAAAATGTCTCGATCTGTCGGTAGAGTCCAGACATAAAAAAAGAATGTTTGTTTACTGTTGGCGACCCATCCTTCTGAGGGTTAGGGAGGTTGATATTTAATGTTAATATTGTTATGTCTCCGTTTGTTAATTGATTTTCCGTAACTTCGTTCCGACGAAACTTTAGCGACACGAGTCCTTTCTTAAATAAAACTGGTTTATTCTTTCCGAATACAACTTTACGACACACTCAGCTTCAACAGTCGCGCTATAACAAACTATAATTCACGACTCACGAGCTCGACTTCAACAATACGTCTCTCACTGACTGCAGTTCAATTACTCATTACCTACACACACATTGTCACGTCACGCCGTGACCACCTTATATATATACAAGACCACCCCCAATCTAGCAAATGCTAGAGCACTCCCGAAGGAACAGAATAGTTCTAGAAAGCAGGTGGCGTGACACTAGTCACGTGACCTTGCTGACGCAACACTGCCCCCTCCTTAGTATTGTTTGGGACGAACAATAACCACATACAATAAACCAATAACAATAACTTAATTAAAATGTACAGAATTACAAACACGAAATTACCATTCAACAAAGTCTCTTAATTTTACGGGACGTATCTTCTTCCATACTGTCGTCGATAACAGTCACATAACAGTGGTAGGAACTTCATCAAGAGCTTCACTGTTTCCCTTCTCAAAACTGAGTAGAGTTATTTCTTCGACGGTGGCTTCTTCAGGTGGCACGTCTTCAGCAGCGTCATTTATTCCTTTGTTCACTTCGTCCCAACTGAAATGTCCTGGACCATGATAACACCAAAGCCTGTTGGCATGCGCCACTTTTGGCTTACCTCGCCAACCACATTGTTACGTCTCCGTTTGTTAATTAACTTTCCGTAATTTCGTTCCGATGAAACTTTAGCGACACAAGTCCT
>NW_013666642.1:214146-214736 GCF_000517525.1 Limulus polyphemus | reverse complement strand
TCTCCGGGTGCAAAGCAGACTTCAGTAGATCTCTTATCATAAGTTAACTTCATCGAATCAGCAGACGTTTTCAAGTTTGAACGCACTTGATGGTGAATATCATCCATCCTTTCCCATAACACTTTCACAAACTCTGACACATTCTCAGGCAACTCTTCATAAGGTGGGCATCCCTTATGCTTGGGTCCCCTTTTAGCACTACATGTTCTGCATACCTTGTCTCATACCTATCTAGTAAAGTCTTTGTCGTAGGTGACTCAATGTCTTCTTAATTCCGAGATGTCCTCCTGTTAAAGTATCATGGGATTGATGCAGAACAACTTCCCGTAACTTTCTCGGTATAACTGTTTGCCAAGTCATCACTTTCCCATCTGCAGTTTCCAATCTCTGGACAAGAATACCATTTTCAAGCTTCAACTGGTCCCATTGCACCCAATAGTGCTTTGTCACAAGGCTTAAACTAGACACCTTCTCCCAAGCAGGGTGCGAAGCACTTGCTTTTACAAAATCAATTATTGGCTTCAAATCTTGATCTTTCTCCTGTTCTGCCTTGATATCGATACCTGGTTCCACTTCGTCATCATCAACTT
>NW_013666642.1:211986-213146 GCF_000517525.1 Limulus polyphemus | reverse complement strand
TATCCCACTTCCGACACCAATTTGTTACGTCTCTGTTTGTTAATTAATTTTCCGTAACTTCGTTCCGACGAAACTTTAGCGACACGAGTCCTTTCTTAAATAAAACTGGTTTATTCTTTCCGAATACAACTTTACAATACACTCAACTTCAACAGTCGCGCTTTAACAAACTATAATTCACGACTCACGAGCTCGACTTCAACAATACGTCTCTCACTGACTGCAGTTCAATTACTCATTACCTACACACACATTGTCACGTCACGCCGTGACCATCTTATATATACCAGACCACCTCCAATCTAGCAAATGCTAGAGCACTCCCGAAGGAACAGGATAGTTCTAAAAAGCAGGTTACGTGACACTAGTCACGTGACTTCGCTGACGCAACAATATTTTAATGGTCTGAGTATGCATGTGTGTGTCAGTTTTACGCACCAATAAGGTAGTTTGACAACATTGACAAGAGAGTGAGTTTGAACGTAGGTAAGCTTTACTCACGTTCAACCAATTCATCAGTGAAGGTACCTTCTGTATAGTTACTCAAGTACTGGCGTGGAAAGCCTAATCATGAAAGCACAGTTTAGATGGGTGGGACATCTGGTTCACATGAATGATCAACGTATTTCTAAAACTCTGCTGTATGGTCAGCTGAAAACGGATAAAAGGACACGTCAGAAGCCCTAAATACGCTACAAGAATGTGGTTAAAAACCATATTAAAGTAAGTGCTACAGATTAAAGTACATGAGAAGAGTTGGCCTCAAATCGCACAAAGTGGTGAACAACATACTGTTGCGTCATCGAGATCACGTGACTATTCTCACGCTCTCTAGTTTCTAGAACTATCCCGTACCTTGGCGAATGCTCTTGTATTTACTAGATAGGGTAGGCTGGTATATATAAGAAGGTGACAACGTGACGCAGTAATGTAATGTGTGTAAGTAGTGAGTAATTGAACTGCAGTCACAGGGTATTGTTGAAGTTAACGTTCGTTCGTTATAGTGTTTGTTTTAGCGCGAATGTTGAAAATAAGTGTATCGTAAAGTTATATTCGGAAAGAATAAACCAGTTTTATTAAGTAAGGACTTGTGTCGTTAAGTTTCGTCGGAACGAAGTTACGGAAAGTTAATTAACAAACGGAGACGTAACAAATTGGTG
>NW_013666642.1:209860-210986 GCF_000517525.1 Limulus polyphemus | reverse complement strand
GTACCTTGGCGAATGCTCTAGTATTTACTAGATAGGGTAGGCTGGTATATATAAGAGGGTGACAACGTGACGCAGTAATGTAATGTGTGTGTAGGTAGTGAGTAATTGAACTGCAGTCACAGGGTATTGTTGAAGTTAACGTTCGTTCGTTATAGTGTTTGTTTTAGCGCGAATGTTGAAAATAAGTGTACCGTAAAGTTATATTCAGAAAGAATAAACCAGTTTTATTAAGTAAGGACTTGTGTCGTTAAGTTTCGTCGGAACGAAGTTACGGAAAGTTAATTAACAAACGGAGACGTAACAATACATTAAAGGTCTCACGATACTAAACAAGCAACACACCTTTAATGCCGAAAACAAGTGCTAGACAAGAAAAGTGGCCCCTGTAATACCACTGTCTATGAATGCTTACACCTGCACTGTCTCTACTAAAGCCTATTGTGTCCAAACCGGACTAATCTTCCATATGAGACGTCACAAAGCTCTTGCTGAGAGCCTATACGTCATTCCGACGAGAGTCTTCATCATATATATATATTGTGTACTTGTGATAATTGTAATATGTTCTCTATAGATATATATTTGTTTATAATTCTCCTTTCAGTGTCTTTTAAATTTATACTGAGTACTACTATTTTTACCTTTTTCAAACCTTTGCACTATTCATGTCTCAGTTTCTCCTCTCCTTCGTGTTTGCTCCCGTGACACAGCGGTATGTCTGCGGAATTACAACGCTAAAAACCGGGTTTTGATATCCGTGGTGGGCAGAGCACAGATAGCCTGATGTATAGCTTTGTGCTTAATTATAAACAAACAAACCCTCGTATTTAATAGTTGGCTTTGTAATATTTTCTTTTTTGGACACATGTTACGTATTAGAATTTCAAATGGTCTGAAATTGAGTTAAATGATACTTTAAATTTAGTAGTTAAATTGTACTTTGAATTTAGCAGTTAAGTAAAAGTCGATATATAGTCAGTTTATGATATTTGCCAACATGATTGATACACACAATTTTCTTTTTTAACCCTAAATAACGTTTAATTATACACAGAGCAATACAATTTACTAATAACAAGTTGTTACTAAACCAATGACTTATTAAACAAAAGTTTACTACAAACTT
>NW_013666642.1:185088-208859 GCF_000517525.1 Limulus polyphemus | reverse complement strand
AAGCTAGCTAGCTTTGTCCTTCATTATTCACCAGCCACACACGCCGAGGTTTCCACGATGAATTTATATAATGTTTTCGTAAAAATACTAATGTCCGATGAGAATCCACTGAAGTTAAATGATTTATAATGTTCAAAAGTTGTAAATACTCCCGGTCAAATATCTGAAATTTTCCGACTGATAAGCGTTATAACAATCACAGTTATAGCTTCCGAACTTTATAGCAAACTAACTATATCAAACTAATAATAGATACTCTCTTTGACGCGTCGAGTTGGTTATATTTATAGGCGCGTGGAGGCCTTCTCGAGATTTAAGTTTTACGTAACAATACTGAGCTACGTTTACGTACATAAATATATTGTTGATTCTTACTCTCGAGAATCTTCTAGCACTTTGGAGAATAGGCGGGAGTTTTGCAATACACATTTAACACTATAAGCTATGCATGTTTTAAAATATAAACTTAATCTAAACAAACACTGATATTAAAATAAATAAATATTTATAATAACAAATTCGTTATACACACGACTCTATAATGCAAAATAAAATGTCCCATTTTTCCTATTCCGTTTGGGCTACTGTACGGGTTGTTGAGTTACTACACATTGTACATTCCAAGTCTAATTAAAAACTTAATTCTCAATGTATGTTAATAAGTTTGGTATTAAAACGCAGTTTGGAATTGATTTTTTTATATTTCTACTAGTCAATTTCTTGAAAACATTTTCAAAAATCTTTAAACATTACAATCTCCAAAATCGTGAACCGCTAAAGTGGTACATTTTATCGCTTTATGACATTTATGGAAAGCCATTAGGGTCATGATGTGTTGGTTCAACGCGTTGGATCAACAAATGTTGGCCCTGTAGTTGGTAGCCAACAGGGTTATAAGGTATTGACTCCACAAATTGTCTAAATAGCGTATAAGGTACCACACAAGCACAATCCTGATGACCATGTAGTGCAGATAGCTAAATGGAAAAACAAATGAAAACCTTGGCCAAGACTACACAAGACAAATCTGGGCAAATACTATGCCATAAAAACTGCTAACAGAGAAAGAAAAAATCAAGATTATTGTAAGTTCAAACTTGTCCAGAGACTCCAACACACCACATGAACTTATCATTTGCAATCGATGGTCTAACACATCAGTCATTCTTCATCAACATCAATGGTTCTTATACTGACAGAGTCATTGCGTTTTCAACTGAAAAACGTTTGCATTCTGTTAGCCAGATCAAAAACCTGACTGATGAATGGAAACTTTGACATGTCTCCACCAGCATTAACCAGATTAGATATCTGTCTGATGAATGGAACTTTGATATGGCTCCATCATTATTAACCAGATCAGATACCTGGCTAGTGGATGGAAAACTTTGATATGGCTTCACCATTGTTCATGCAAATAAATGTGGTACAAGTACCTTTAGGTGAGGCAGTCGTATCTATTGTGTATGCCTTCTTGCAGTCACAAAACACAGGACACTTTTGGGGAAGTGCTACATTCTGTGCTTGACAAGTGTAGTACATACCTCCTTTATCCTGATCCTTCCACAGTGCTCACAGACTTTGAGAAAGCTGTTTTACAAGTTGAAACATCTATGTCGGGACTTTATGTTAACATCAACGTTGCTTCTATCATTAGATACAATCGACATGGTGTAAAGTGCAGGAACTTGGACTAGTCAACTTGTACAATGACAGTGATGGTGGGAAATTGTTCTATGGCATGGTGGCCAGTCTGACTCTTCTGTCTATTTAGGGTATCAGTGCTGGTATGGACTATTTAAAAGAGAACAGTCCAAAGGGCATGGCCTTTTGTCATACTTTGACAAAATCAGTATGACAGCTAAATACCACTTAATTTTATGGCCACCGAGTGGCCAAGTTCTTCAATTTCATCTGCACCATATATATCACTACGATTCCCTCTTGAGATGTGCAACACTCAATAATGATCCTCATACCAACAATCTCTGTGAAGGCTGGAATGAGAGGTTCTGTAATCCTGTTGGTCACAAACATCCCATTGTTTTGCAAGCATCTCCTGGATACAAGCTGAGCAAGCATCTGTTTCTACATTGATCCTCCAGAAGGCCTATAGTTACCCATCAAAAAATCGACGGAGATGACTCAAGACACTATGCTATGCCTGTCAGACTCTGGTAGGGATCTTCCAAGGTTCTGGATACAACATCCACTGGAAGACTTTTCAGCAAACTAAATGTAAATTTCAGCAAAAGAAGTTACAGTGGTGCTTTAAATTTACTGTGTAGTGTTATTCTAGTGATAGAATTGCTGTAGTAGTGCATTAAGAATTGAAGCTGTGTCATTATTTCCTACTGTATAGGGTGTGCCATTTTTTCCTAGTGCAAAAGTGTAAACGGGTCATGGGAAGGGTACTATTAATACTTATTTTCCTGTATATTTTCAAATTTGTTGTTACATATTTCTTTATAAACTTATTGGTGTTTATTTAGAAGATTCTGAATGTTGTGCAAGTTAAATATTAAGACAGCAAGCTAAATAAGGTATTTGTATTCTCAGCCTGAAAATCACGTTACGTTTTTTTTTCCCCTGCAAAGTTTTTTAAATCAGGTTTTTCTTTTATAATAACAATTATTTATATACTAAAAGCGTACAAAACGTTGTGAAAATAAACGTAGTACGTTCAGAATTATAGTATTTAGTATTTCATTTCGCAGTTTCGGATCGACTGATCACAAGAAATGTGTTTCGGGACACTTTGTCCCCATCGCTTCTCGTTTTCTTCTTAGGTTATTTCTACCAAATACTTTCACGAAACAAAGTCAAAAATGTCTTTTTTTTCTGCAGACCCCATTTATGGGGTTTTGAGCGGGTTTAGGCCAGTTCACCAATGATTTAAAGCTAAATTTGCTTTTAATTGCAACTTAGCGTTCCATGCAATAACCTGGACTTCTATTTATTTACACCTCTTGCTCGTTTTAAACATACCACTGACTTAGGGTCGGTCTATAGCTAGTAAGAATCAAATGTATTAGTATTGGCTAGCTGGATTTCTAAGTGTCTGATCTACCCCTCATTACTTGGTGTACATCTGAAATAAATAAATGTAGGCTTTTTATATCAAGTAGAAAGCTCATGCTACTAGTCTAATGTAAGTCTATATCTGCGGACTTACAACGCCAGAATCATGGTTTCGATCACCTCACATAAAACTAGAATCCCTTATTACATTAAGCTTCTAATGAACTAACTCTTTAACACTACAGTAAAATGAACCCTTTTACAATGAATACCTGCATGCCAGTAACACAGTTTGCCAATCAGTCAGTATGTATATATACACATATGAAAATAAATGATCCTTTACTGAATACATTACTACACATTGTCGTTACACACACAAAAGTAAATTAGAACAAAAAGAAATAATCCAAATAATGAAACATTAACACCAAATACATGTTATGCAGCAAAATGAAACACAAAAACATACTAACTTAAACCCTTTTTAAAGTATAGAAAATGCATAGCAAAACATGTCTTTACGAAGATTTTGTCTGTTTATTGTAAGCATACAATAGACTATATACGCTATACCCACGACGGGTATCGAAATTTGGTTTTCAGCGTTATAAGTCTTTAGAATTATCACTGAGCCACTGAGGACTTTACGAAAATAAAGAAAATCCGTTAACCGGACCATACTTAATAAAGATAAGAATAAAAAACATTTTAATGGTTGAAGCTAATTTCAATATACATAGATATACAAGTTGACTAAGTACTCTTCACGTAAACATGCGAACGAAGTAAGAGAAAGAGGAAAAAGAACAAATAATAGAGACAAAACACAATATATTGTTACGACAATGGAAGTCGCGTGACGCTGGGACCATGCGCGCTGGAGTTTCTAGAATTATCGGGGAACGCCGCGAATCTCAGAGTATTTGCTAAACGCCCTCTTTTTTAGTATATAAGCCTGGCAAAGAAAGCCGGCGGTATAGGTAGATAGATCGAAAAGATATACATAGATATGCAGATAGACTGAAGAGATAGATAATTGAGTCAAGCAAACATTAGGCACCGTAGCGTGTGTTATAAAGGTTGTTAAGTTTAAAGTGACTGTGGACATTCTGTGTACTAAAAAGTTGTATCAAGAAAGAATAAACTAGTTTTAATTAAGAAAGGACTTGTATTGCTGAAGTTCCTCGGAAAGAATTTATACTGGAAATTAACAAACGAGCAGATACGTAACAATATATATATATGTGTGTGTGTGTGTGTGTGCATAACAAATTAAAAATGTACAAAACTTACACTACTTATCCAGAACCATCACAAAGCTCTGTTCTCTCTCACTTTAACCCCCAGCAACAGATCCCTGAGTGAGGATGGTTTTACGGTTAACCCCAGTATTCCAACCTTTTTTCAGAGGAGCCTTTTGGTATATACTAGCTTGGCTCACAAGTGGTATACCTCTTCCTTGAGTCGTGATGGAGGCATAGCTCTCTGCTCAACTGGTCCTTCTATTGTTTGTAGAGAGCCTAAGCTTTGTTACATTTAGTGGCCATCTCCTGGCAGTACCTCCAATACAGAAATCTGCTCTAATGTGGGTTGGTTGGTAATTACCATAGGTGTTTTTTTAGCTCCACCCTCGGCAGTCTCTGGGGTTTGGGGCCATTCATGGTTGTTGAGGTAAAGGCCCCTTCTCATATATCGTTGGGATGTACAATGGTTGATCTGGCTGCTGATGTCAACTCTTCATTAATGGCATAGACCCCCTGGTAATAGAGGAGATGGTCCACAAGCTGGCTGGCTCAACTGCATTGCTGTGATAATAGTAGTACAGACAGAATCTGGACGATCCTTAGGAGGATTCAAACTGTTGAAAGTTTTTTTTTTAGCTTAGGTATGTAGTGTGCCAGTCATATATGTGAACACATCTGTCTGCGTCAATGCTTGGCCATGTACACCAGCCAACAGGTCATTTCAGAGGAGTGTCTCATTTCTTTTCAGATGCTGCTGCTGACTTCACTGGATTCAGCAGTAGTGGTGATGTTAGCAGCTAGATTACTTGGAGGCTACAATGTCGACTATACTTTGGTTACTGGTACTCTCTCAGTGGAGAACTGAACCTACTGTGTCTGATGAGGGCTGCTTGGCCCCAGAAGACTTCAGGGCAAATCTGATGACAGATGCAGTGAGCTTTCCAATGTTCAATGCATTGAGGAGAAAGTTCATCTTCAGGCATAGGCTCAACTATGGGGAATGTCAAGTAAGCTCTGTGAGTCTAAGGATTAGTCATGAAGTCCATCTTTTGCTGTAGAAGAACTTCTGGTTGTATATATCTTCATCGAAGTGACAATCCATTATGCAACATAATAAGATTTTTAAAATGTCATCAACAAAGCAGGATGGCTTGACCACTGGCTGGTTGAAGGAAAAGATAGCTAGCATGTTCATGAATTTGACCTTAAATAGCAAAAGTCTGGAAAACATAACATTAACTGAATTCCAATTGGCTAAAAGTTCAACCAGATGTGTAAATTTAAAAAGAGTCATGACTGCTCCATTCCCACCACGACCTACTCTAAAATCCTTTAGAGGTTAAGTCATAGCTTTGTGGCCTGGTCAAGCAACATTTATTTGTATGTACTTGTGCCCTATATCGCTCATAGAAGTTCATCCCTAATGCTTGTGGTCTTTCTGATATCCGGGCTTCACTGGTTCGCCACTTGACCAATACCTTTAGTCACACTGTCCTCGGTTACTCCTGCCAAACAACAGCTTACTCTTCAATATGGCCTCATTCCTCTCCTCACCATTTGGTTATCACATGAATTGAGCCAAATTCCAGTAGGAAGGAATGGGGGTCGAGACGGTAAAACTGGTTCCTACACACATGAGCTAATTCAAGTTAGGTGATAACCAACTCTTAGAACCCACTAATGTTTACATTTCCTATCTTTAAGGACCTTATTTCAATTAAAAGTTTATTACCAGTTTTGACGTGACTTATGAAAATTTTATCACACAGGTGTTACTTTCCACCGCCTCTAATGCATTCACAGCCTGCATATTCATATGTTAAAACTGCACCTTGTACTGATATAATGTTAAGAAAATACTTAGCAAATTTTGTCCTTATAAAATAATTCAATTTGCATGAATGGAATATTTTATCATGACCGAATAAATACTGGGTACACCAGCTTTACATTTATTATAATATCTAAGCTACTAAAGATGAGTTTCATTTACCTCTGATAATTTCACACTCTTATATTAAACAATGGAACACCAGTCGTGTATACGGAACCACTATTAATAAAACTGCTACATGCAATCATGTAGTCCACTGTTCCTGGGCTTGCTCTAGCCAACAGTTGATAAAGCTTCCATGAAACATCAGTTCATTGGTTGCACATGTGAAACTGGCCATAATTTCTGTAGTACTTCCAACCTAAGGATGCGAATGTCAGAACTAGGTCAGAGATAATTACTTTCATTATGTGAGCAGCATCTCCTAGACGCAGCCAAAGATTTGCCTCTCTACTCTTATCTATCTGCCAACATTTGCCAAAATAGGGTATATACCACTGGCCAAAATGATAGTCTCACTTGAACGATTTAATTTGTTGCATGATCTACCAGTGACATAATTGCTCCTGTATAAACCAGAAACTTGATCTTTCACTATTGTACAGTTACAATTATGTATCAAGGTCCAATGAGCCATGAGAGAGCTGAGCTGCCCATCAAATCTTTTGGCATAAGCAGTTTGCTGTGCTACCCCATATTGGTGGCCAGGCTTAACATGGGTTCCATTAGTTTATCAGAGCTGTAATGACATCATCTGCTGCTTTCTTTTGGCCTTCAGGATATGCTAAACTGTTGATCGAAACTGATAGCTTTGCCCACCATGATACTCAACAAATTATGGGTGCTGCATGGCTTCAGCTCTGCATGGTTGAGGTACTTGATTAGGATGGTCTGTGTGAGATGTAGTCACAGCAGCTGCCTCTCCAAGCTTCGTCCTCTCCCTTTCCTGTGGCCAGCTTGAAGTTACTACTAAATAAAAGGTAGTTATGAAAATTACTACTGTTACTATGAAGATGTCACTTAGATCCAAGTAGTATTTCATTTTCTTGCTTGGAATCCTTCGACAAACTTGTCCACCAAGACGTCTTTTCGATTGCAGAAGACAAATATGGCACCTCTCTTCTTAACCTTAAACTCGGCCCAATTATTTAATTTGTTCTCCAATGAGCCAAACTGGTGGTGCAACTCATGCATGACTGTGTCTCAGTCTCATATTTTTGTCTCTTTCAAATGCACAGTAGAGTCTAGAGCTGGACTGTAGAAAATCAGGATCATGCTTTCTGCTAAGACCAGCCATTTCAAGCATTTCCCTGCCTGAAACACTTCAGATAACTGTTCAGATATTCTTTTCACCACACCTTTGGATATCGGCGATGAAACATGCTTGTATTCACTCACAAGGTGGGGATGGCCAAATTATCCCCTTGCAAGTTTTCAGCCAATGCATATTAGAGATGCTGCCAACGTCATGGAACAAGAAGTCAATTCCTGGTCCAGAGTAGCACAGCAGAGAGGTGCTCTCAGAAGTTCATCCTAGTGGTTTGTTGAACCCCAGGTTTCTTTGAGAACTACGGTCGTCTTGGCAGGATATTTCCTTGCTAAGATACATTCGATTCTGTCCATGGTCTTCTCGAGTTGTTGTTCACTGTCACACCTGCTCTGCTTACTTACTAGTGCTACTCAAATGACTGGTAATTCTTATTCATGCAACGTGTCTGCAATAGTAGGACACTGGCTCTCGACTTTCCTGCACGACGTACAGAATTACACCCAAGAAGCTCATAAGAAAGTCAATTTAATGACTTTCTTGATCAATTGTTATGCCAGAACTACATAGAGATAAATATACAACATTTTTGAATAATTTTACATTAAAATGAAAAGACAGAAAACGCAATGGTATATTTGCATACCATGTTTTCTATTTGTACAATCAGGCATATATTTATTAATCTTTCATCGTCATTATTGCTCACTACTGAAACATATTATTGTTTTTATTCTTTTCCAAAACGATACTATATTTCCTTGTCATGAGAAACATTTTTTTTATTAAAAGTTGAAATAGGGATTGATAAATTTGTTGGTTTTGGATCAGTCTCAAATATGGAACTGGTAGACTTGAGGAAAGAAAGCTAGTCAACAGCATTCACCAATAATTCTTGGGCTAATCCTGTTTGTTCGAATAGTGGGATTTGACCGTCACCTTTATAATGCACCCACGGTTCCAAAACACGTCTTTTTTTTCTTTGCTCTTTTTGTGGTAACAAAGTGCAAACAGTGGACCTGTGGATCCATAGCATGACACGCTAATGATCGGGCACATTATTGTTTTCATTCTTTTCAGAAAGGGTACTTTATTTCTTTGTTGTTGATATCGAAAATAGAAATCGGAATTAATAAGAACATTTTTCCAAATTCGTATATTTAATGAAAAAGTTAGTATTTTACTTGCTGTTTATTTGATACGTTTCAATACTGAAATAAAAGTGTTAGAATAATATCCTTTCACTTAATTTTATACCATTAATTTAGGCGTACCTGAAAATTTCTTAGTTCCGTCCACTGGGTGCAAGTTCCGTGCTTTGAGTATTACCACAGTCAGACGTTCAGCACTCGGTAGATAACCCAAAGACACCATAAGATCACCGAGGTCAGGCTAGAAGGTTAGAGAAACCAATAATTACAGAAATTAAACACAGTACAATCAATAATTACTATTGTAATTTACATAAGAAGGCATGTACGAGCGATACTAATATACTAACTTGTCCAGCTCATAGAGGGCACTGCGAAATAAGTATGTCGCAAATTAAATGTGGATGAACACTTTTTTTTTCAGAGAGATCACAATACAAAGTGTACATATATATGAATGATATAATTCTACACATCACATATATGTTATCGTATGTCCAGGTAATTAATAGGATGAAAACCTTGCGCGCTATAAATTAAAGAAATTATATCTTACGTTTCAATCATATTATTTTCCTAAAGCTTGGACAGCGGTGTCCCTTTAGACAAAGCTAATTAACGAAGTATCTTTTTAAAGAGCAAACACAGATATACTACGATAATTAAAAATATTTCAGTAATGAGTAATTTAAAGAAAATTGCTTCTAAATAAATGTTCAGAGATACGTTTCATCTTGTTTTTTGCGCAAAGCTGCACGATGAGTAATATTGCGCTGTGCCCACGACAGGGATCGAAACTCAAAATATAGCGTTATAAGCCCTCAAGCTTACCGCTGAGCCACTGGGGGCAAAGGAAAGCCTTTCTTGGTTTCGAATTTTTGCGTAAAACTACAAAATGACTTTCTGCGCATAGCCGTCCCCTAATTTTGAATTAATAAATTAGAAAGAAGGTTAACAGCACGCCATCTATTGGGCTGCTCTTATCTGACCAACTAGTGGGATTAGACCATCACTTTTATAGCACACCCACGGTTCTCTAGTGCAAAGTGCGTTTTTAGGCTGACGAGACGCGAACCAAAAATTTTCAGATTTGCAGTACTATCACACTAACCAGCAGGCCACGCCTGACCGTTGAACTGCCAGTAACCACTTCTGTCATTAAACTACTCATGTACGCTACGGTTTATATTTGAAATACACTTATTTGTGCCAATGACAGGACTTGTTACTAAAGAAAATTACGTAATACATACTTTCCCAGAGACATAAACATTGATACTAAGTGACCTCAGACTAAGACATCAGGAACAATAATGCAGTTAATGTTGTTTTAAAGACTTCTCAAAATTTGGTTGAGGTTCGATTTGTCATATTTATTGAACACTCAATACAAACTTCTTTTAACAGCCGCAGATATGTACGACTGGACGAGTTTCCCTTTACAACAATAGTTGAACCAAGAGAAAATAAATCAGCAGTGCAATTTTCGACGGAGACGTGACTCATGAAAAAAGGAAATATTTTTATAACTCACTTATTTTTTAAATCCAAAACTTTAAGGAATTAAACTAACTAAGTTAAGGTTACTTTTATTTTAAGTTACAGCTTTACAGTAAGGAAGATTTGTTTTTAGAACAGGTAAGACGTTTAGATCAGTTAATCAGTAAGTAAACTCAGAACGAAACTATTAAGTTAAGCTTTATTTTGTACACGAAGGGACGTATTTAGCTACTAAAAATGGTTTATTGCTAGTACGGAACAATCTTGATCGATTTATACTCAAAGACAGAGAAAACTCAGAAGAAGAATAGGAAGAAAATACGTAGAATGATTTATTTTCTCTAAAACTCGCTGAGAATCCAAACCGACATGTTCACATAAAAAGTACCAGGTGGACTGCTTCTGTAAGTTTTTATGGATTTGAAGAAACTTATGGTTACATAGGAACATAACCAAAAATGATATCCACCAAAAATTAATCGTGTAACGAAAACATTTCAGTTTACCCGATTAAAGTTATCATATAAAATATTCGACTTATAAGCAGTAAAATATCTCAATATATACAAAATGGCCGCGTTTTAATCTTCAATCTCGAGAATTATTCAGACACGGTTTCCTAACTGAATTGGAACACCTTTAAAAATCCTTTATCCACAAAGTTTATTTCATGATCTGTTTGTACGTTTATTCTTGGTTTATTTTGCTCTTCCTTCGAATTTCACCCGCGTATTTGAATAATTGAAACTAAATATACTTCAGTAGGGTCCCAGAAAGTGTTCTGTTTCAAGAGTAAATCAAACCAGAATTAAGAATAACGAATATTCATATTTCTTGCTTTTAAAGTTCATATGTCACGACAGTACAAATTGCAAGATTAAATATCCCTTATGTGACGTCATCTTAGTGTCTACTGACTGAATGGAAGACAACACACTACTGTATAACAGTGCGAGTGGTTAAAATAGGTGGCCTTCGGGTTAAAAGAGTAGTATTTCGGGGAAATAGCTTTCTTCCTTCAGACATATCACTAATGTTATTGCATTTTTTCAGTTAACACAAAACCATTTTAAAAATGTGTTAAACTTACAACTTGAAAAATGAGAGAGTGATATGTGGACTATTGGTAATCAATACATCTGAAGAGTTAATTTTAAATTTTGTTTGTCGTGATATTAACGTAAATCTAGACAAAAGGCTATGTGCACATATCCATCCCTAATTTTCAGTTGACAAGCTAGAATGTGGTTCTCAAGGTGCGATCCACAGCCCACTAGTGGTCTGCAGGGTGGATAGGACTGGTAGGTTGTCCGAGGGGCCTTTTACCCCTCCGAAGTGGTCCGCAGACGAAAAAGTATGAGAACACTGGAAAAGAAGGAAGGCACCTAGTCATCAGCACCAACCATTAACTCTTAAGGTACTTTTGTCTGATCGGATATTGGGATTTAATCAGCTACTTTTGTTTGATTGGATAATGGGATTTTATTACATACTTTTGTCTGACCGGATAGTGGGATTTGATCAGTTACTTTTGTCTGACTGGATAGTGGAATTTGATAGGGTGTTGTGGATGTGTTATAAGAGTGACGTTCAAATCCCACTATCCAGTCAGACAAAAGCAGCTGATCAAATCCTGGTATCCGGTTAGACAAAAGTATCTATTCAAATCCCACTATCTGGTCGGAAAACGGCAGCTGATCAAATCCCCCTATTCATTCATTCAAAAGAAGCTGAAAGTGTGGAGAGCGGAAACGAAGGACGAGCCATAAATTCTCGGATTCACAACTTGACATGATAATTACTAGACCTCTTCTGGAACATTAAGACTAGCGCATGTTTCAGTATAATTTCCGGTTAAACAAAGTGTTATGCACGAAAAACAACATGAAGAGCCATTTCATTGTATTCACAGACACTTTGAGCTAGCCGTACATAAATTAATATCTAGTTTCCTATCATCTAAAATAGTGCCATTATGTCGGTCCAAACTCAGAACCCTTAATTTATAAATTAAAAGTTTGATAAATTTGAAAAGAAAATATTAAATAACTGTATAAAATGTATCTATCTATATTTGTAGCTAAAATTGATAACGAATGAAGTTAGGTTGGTTTGGTCTAAAAAAATCTTTGAAACATTTTGCGCACAGACAAGGTGAGAAATAGACATAATACACCAATTGTGTTTCATTAGTATTTTGTAGTGTGACAGCAATCATAAATTCGCTGTCAGAATTTGAAATGTATATTCTTTTTTATTTGCCAATTGTCAAAATAAAAAGGCTTTTATCTATATTTCTTAATAGTATAAATATATACTGTGTTGTTGTTGGACTTGGGATTCTTCTACAGTAGATGTCTATGACTTGTTATCCATAAATTCAACGATAAATGAACAGCATGCACATCACTTGTTTTCAAAATAACATATATATTCGGAACAAGTTTAAACGTATGTACAAAAAATTATTTACACTATAGATTATAGGCATAGCATAGACACTATATATATATATAGATATAGTTCTCTTCTTGTTGTCAAAAGTCCACTTAGGCCTATTAAATTACTTTAGAATTTCAGTTAACAAGCTCGAACTATCTTCTCTATTACTATCGCATTAGTATTCTGTGTGTGTGATTCACTTACAATTGTGGCATGAGTTACCGTAATCGTTTGGTCTTCTTTCCTCTAAATATCCTCTCTTTCTTTTGTCAAGATGTACTCAGGCTGATTCAATTACTTTAGAACCACGCTTTGACGGAGTAAATTATCATTTCTATCTCCTTTTCTGCTGCTAGTCTTACTCTAACATATTAAACGCTAGGCCTATGTCAGTCGTTAGGCCTAGCGTGGTAGTCAACTTCACGCCGAACTTTTCCTTGTTGTAACTTTACTCTTTTCTGCTATTATATGTCTGCTGTTTCCGCTCGTCTCACATTATTTATATGTCTATCACTTAATCGTCTGCCCGCCTTCTATATTCTCGACGTCAATGTATTGCACGCGACGCTCGATAGTCTCAACATCAATGACTTATAAACACAACTTCCTACAATTGTCTGCTTTTAACTCTTATTATAACAAAAACTAAATAATAAAAATAAAATATTCACTCACAAAAATAAATTAACCACAAATACCTAAACTAAAAAGTCTTTTATATAATGACATCCACGTTATAGATATGTTGATGTGTTATAGAAAATAATCGATATACATAATGATCCTGTACGCCCAAACAATCGCTTTACAGAAGGGATAGCATTGGTCCGCGACTAAAATTTAGAATAATAACAATATATCTATAAATATCTAGAATCTAGAATTATAACCATATATTTATAAATATATGGTTATAATTCTATATTTTACTCGCAGACCAAGTTTATTTGACACAATAACTTACAATCAGTATTTCATGGCGAAGAATATATGCGAAAACGGTGATCAATAAGTTTGGAGTACAAGGCAGCTGAAATTTTCATTATAAACTACATTACCTCCTACTGAAAACGTATATGACGTTTTGGAACGTCGCCTCGTGACATGTGCTTAATATTATATATAATCTTGACATATTAACTTCACCAACGTTTGTTTTATTTATATTCAGAAAACCTGGCGCTGAAAGTTTTCGTGTTTATGAAAAAATATGAATATCCTACTTCAGTCCTAATCCTCGAAATTACTGACTCATAAAATTATCTGTTTCTTTATTAAATTTCGCGTAAAACTGCTCAAGGACTATCTGCGCTAGACGTCCCTAATTTTGAGTGATAGTTTGTTTGGTTGTAATTAAGCACAAAGCTACACAATGGGCTATCTGTGCTCTGCCCACCATGGGTATCGAAACCGGAATTCTAGCGTTGTAAATCCGCAGACATACCGCTGTGCCACTGGGGGGCTTGAGTGATAGACTATAGAAACTAGTCAACACAATCGACTACCAACTCTTGAGCTACTGCTCTTTACTAACGAATAATAGGATTAACGCCCCCACGGCTGAAAAACTTGTTAGAAAAATCCCTTATGCGGCGCACTTCGTTATAATCACGAAGAGTGTTATACCAAATATCAGATCTGACATATCACAATACGATTAATCTGGCCATGAATGATTCGAACAAAACACCTTTACCGTATCTGTATCATATTCTAATGAAAATATTTACACTATTAGTTTTCTATGAAGATGACTATATATGGTCACAATTTTACATATAGTATGACATGAGGCTCCCCTGAGGAAAGGAAAATAATAATAACTTGTGAGGAAAATGTAACTTAATGTAAAATAAGGGCTTCCTTTTTTAGTGTGAATATATATATATATATAGATTCTTACCTTTTCATCTGCTTCTTCACAATGTGATATATTTTTCCACAAACTCACTTTATCTGTCAGATCTAGATCTTGTAACGACACTTGCACATTCCCTAAACACACGTGTCGAGAATATTGGTCAAAATCAAACAGAAGAATTTCAATCGTCTGATGTTGCAACTCGTCCTCTGGAACGTTGAATATAAAATCTTCTTTAAACTGCGGGTTCAACGTTTTGCAATGTACAGAAGTTTGACGGAAGTTCTCAGGATCCGACAGTAACCTTATCTAAAAAATATTACAAATACAGAGGATTCACGAGAATACTTATTTTTAATACAAACAAATATCAAGATGGTGTTATTTCTAATTAAACCTTTTTTATTTATAGTAGAAAATTAATAATTTTAGATAATAAAGTACTCTTTTTTTTTAGATTCAAATAACCAAAATCTATCCTTCATATATAAAAGTCTAAAATACAGGGTGATTATAAAGAAATATCGTATATTCAATACACTAGAGGGAGTTAAGCTTTACCAGATGCATGGTGAAACACCCATTCGCGGGTTCGAATCCCTGTCCCGCCAAACATGCTCGCCTTTTCAATCATGAGGGCATTATAATATGACGGTCAGTCCCATTATTCGTTGGTAAAAAAAAAGTAGCCTAAGAGTTGGCAGTGGATGGTGATGACTAGCTGCCTTCCCTCTAGTTTTATACTGCTAAATCGGGGACGGCTAACGTAAATATCCCTCGTGTAGCTTTGCGCGAAATTCGAAACAAACCATACCGTCTAGTCTATCAGTTCCAAATTCGGGTCGGCTCTGCAAAGACTACTTTTGTGTAGCTTTGATAACTGAAAATGCTTTAGAATGTGCAATTTCATAAAACATTCAGTACTCAGACAAACAAAACAAAGAAAATGACGCTATAAACCTTTTATAAAACACGTGTCAGGAATCGGTACTCGCTGATCTTAGATACGCAAACTAAAAAACGGTTCTTTTGCAGGAAAATTATTTGGAAAACTTTATATCAGTATATTAAATAGAACTTGAAGGTTGAGTAAGTTCAAATAATTTTGGTGTGAGGGATGAAATATATACAAACGTGACACACGGCATACAGAAATTACTCACGAAATTATTAGAATAATTATAAAATGTTGAACAGAACTTTGCATTAACCTCGAAACTACAGAAACACATCTGTCATAGGATTAAACGGAAGTCTTTGGTAATTTGTTCTTTCGGTATTTTGAATTCCCAGCCAAAGCTGCCAAAAGCCATCATGGGCTCCAGGGAAAAATGTGCCCCCCTCCTACCCGAATAGCTTGAAAGAGGTGCGGCTGCGTACACGTTCCGTACTGATTTTATATATTTCGTACAAAATTTTTGCAGCTTTCACGGGCCCCCTAGTGGGTCATTTTTTCGGTATAATAGTCTTGTAATATTTAACTTAAAATATTTATCGATGTACAACTCTGTATTTTATGCAGTTTTATTGTTGTTGTTTTTTGGTGAAAACCTTCACTTATATTGTTTCTTTTCTTTCTCAGCCACAATGAAAGTTTTGCACTTTATATAATAAAGAAAAAGCAACAAACCAACGGACAATAAACAACAAGATGTACTGTTTATAACCATTTCAACAAGGAAACTGGGTTATAATATAACAACGGAATCAAAAGAAAATCGGGTTGGAAATGAACTGCAAAATCAGAGTTTCCAAACTTCTTTCTAAGCACACATCAGAAACGAAAACAAACCGCCAGATGCTGTATGGTGAACATCAGGGGAGAGCTATAACACTGGGTGAAGCGATGGGTGTTCCTTAGAAAATCACATCAAAACTAGGCCACCGTCTGTTAACCGCGTGGAGCAAAAAAATCGAAATTGAATCGTTGAAAGCAACGAGAAATTCCTTCGTTGATCTAAAGTTGTTGCAAGAACATGCTACACATGGAAAAATAAATCTATAATGAGTGTTAGAAGATTCTGGCGAAATATTGTTGTTATGAAAGTTCAGTCAGCGTATGGCTCAACGGTGATAAGACGTCAACATCGTATCTCTTTCAACCCAGAACAGAAATCGCTTCTCTTTTATTAAAATAGACTCTTGTTAAAAGCATTATGATGCAGCGCCTATGAATTGCTCACCACGGGTATCGAAACCCGGTTTCTAGCGTTGTAAGTTTGCAGTCATACCGCTGTGCCACTGGGGACTAAGTGCAGTAGACGACGAAAACATCTTAATTTAAAATTCGAGACTTTATTTATACTAGAATTCCCAACAGAAGAAAAAAAACTTCTGTGGGGAACGATTGTTATTGTGACAAAAACAAATCATTAGATAACGATTTCTTTTTTCTTTTTTTTTTGTAGACGAATAAACAAATAGTCACTTTTTATTGTTGCAATAAATAAATAAATGAAATATCCTAACCCTTCCTTTGCACAAAGTAGAGTAGTTGGAATATCTAATATTGCGTCTTTGTTTATTTATAGGTCAACTTCCACCCAACTTCTTTTATTTATAGGTCTACCTCCACCCAAATTCTTCTATTTATAGGTCAACCTCCATCCAAGTTCTCTATCTATAAGTCAACCTCCGCCCCAGTTCTTTTATTTATAGGTCAACCTCCACCCAAGTTCTTTTATTTATAGGTCAACCTCCACCCAAGGTCTTTTATTTATAGGTGAACCTCCACCCAAGTTATTTTATTTATAGGTCAACTTCCACCCAAGTTATTTTATTTATATGTTAACTTCCACCCAAGTTTTTCTAATAGATGTCGTCCACAAACAAACAAACCATTTTTTTGGATATAACCACAATATATTATGCACTATAAACTATATTTATTTGTCTCGATCTTTTTCTCTTTTTTTTTTTTTTCGTTTCTAGACCAATCGTTTTGACGATAACTTATTATATGATTTATTACAGTTTACATGATTAAATCAAAATGAAAATCCTTTCAACTTTCTTCCGGTACCCAGACTGTTTTGAACCATTTAAGTCAGAACACAGTCCAGCTTACCACTTAGTTTTCATTTCACTTCCTTTAGTTGAAAAAAAAAAAAAAAAGTTGTTGGCTTTTAGCTCAAAGATCCGCTCTGTCCACCGTGGGGAATGCAACCCCTGATTCTAGCACTGTAAGTCCTGAAACTTACCGCTGACCCATCGGAGAACGTGAAAAAAATTAAAAAATTCCATATAATTCTATGTCGTTATGTACACTTCTATGATTTATATGCTTGTACAATACTGCCTCAGTTAATAATACTTTTATATAAGAG
Source organism: Limulus polyphemus (assembly GCF_000517525.1). Taxonomy (NCBI): domain Eukaryota; kingdom Metazoa; phylum Arthropoda; class Merostomata; order Xiphosura; family Limulidae; genus Limulus; species Limulus polyphemus. The sequence continues at coordinate 191,210 of NW_013666642.1, read as the reverse complement.
CAAGATACTAAAAGATAAATAAGTATTTTTTTTTCTTATTTAATATGTCCGTGTAAGTTTGGTTATTTTTAAAATATCAAGGACCTTCAAGAAGTGGAGTGTTTCTTTGTTTGTTGGTTGGTAAGCAGAAAGCTATACGATGGGTTATCTGTGTTTTGCCCATCGTGGGTATCAAAATACGATTTTTATACAATAATCCCAACACTTGCCGCTGAGCCAACCAATGGGGACTGAAATGTTGTTAGTATTATGTTGCTGATAGTTATTATGTGAGAAAAACACGTAGGTTCAAGAAGTATTAACATAAAACGATAAAATAACCTATAACCCAGGTTTTTATCGTTTTTTATTGCTGGTCGTTTCAGCTTTTGTTACTGATTCTACGAAACGTCGACTGCTTCTACTCAGTGCTGTGGCAAAGAATATATTACTGAATGTGTTATAATAACTTTATTTTTTATATAAAAAGTTCTTTTCTAATGGCCCCCCAGTAGTACAGAGGTATGTCTGCAGACTTACAACGCTAGAAACCAGGTTTCGATACCCGTGGTGGGCAGAGCACAGATAGCCCATTGAGTAGCTTTGTGTACAATTACAAACAAACAGACTTTTCTAATGAGATACAGAGAATTATTCTTTACATTTTTTAATGTTGTCAGTTCAAATCATTACCACCTAATGTTCAAACGGACGTACTGACAACTACTTCAGTTTCCATGGTAAAAAGAGCTTTTATCACGAACTTCGTGTTATTAAAAAAAAACAGAAGAAAAAACCGACGTCGTGGATAATTCATCACGCGCGTTCCTTATAAATGATAACCCGTTTCTATTCTTCTTACGTCGTTGAAGTATGGCACATCTCAATTTATCCTTTTAAAACTACGTGAACATATAAGAGTGCAACGGTTACCAGAGTCTAATTCCTATAGTTGATAAACAATGGCTACACAGTACCACAATTGTATTGTTCAGAACAAACAATTTTTTGATGTAATAAATAAGAGAAAAATGAACTTCAAACAACTTGTACTAACTGACAACTATCATATATATATATATAAGACATGTTTGGAAATTACGTGATACTACAATCTTCGTGATGAAAAACTGTTGCCGAAACTATCTTATCTAGGTATTAACTCAAACAGGCCAATGGCTAATGTACACGTCATCTATACTTTTCACACTCGCCTTACTTTTACTCATTTGAGTGGAGAGCATTTCTATTTCCTCATGATCAATTTCGTAGATATATTTAAGATACCGTATGAAAACAAGACACATGTTATTGTTCAATACTCCTCCAGTTTCATCATATAAGGTGGACTGAAAACTAAGCCTTTAATAAGCACTGATAACAATCTATTATTTCCATTAAACTTAATCTACTTGTCAAATGGTGTTTTCAACATAAGCAGTACATTATGCGACGCATAGATTAAACAACAATATCAGAGACCCCAAGTTGTAGGCATAACCACCCCTAATTCAAAACTGCTCACCAGAACGAAGAGTGGGTGTTACACCACCTAAATATAACACATTATGCGACACATGAACTAAACAGCCAGCTCAGAAACCCCAAAATTTCGGTATAGACAGCCCTAATTTAAAGCTACTGATCAGAAGGAGAAGCTGTTACAGCATCCACCTCCTACATGGTTACTTTTAACCGAATAACAGGATTGACTGTTATGGTTATAGATAGGGGATTCTGAATTTCGGGTTTTGCCCCCCCCCCAATACTTTTTTTCTGAATTCGAATTAAATCAGTAAAATTCTAGAATTTACAGAATACTGTATATGAATAAACGCATGCGCAGTTTTCTGCGATCCGAACGCAACCGTAGAGAATTGGAATCGACGAAGATAAATTTACTTGCCTGTTAGAAAAACGTGGATTCGTATTTTGGCTTAAAGAAGCAGCTGTTGTATGCAACTACTGTGCATTACAAATATCAGTTGACAGACAGAAGAAGCCGTGTGACAGGAGAAATGAACACTTCTTATTGCACGTCATTTTTCTTTAAAATAAGAGGCTGTAAAATTAAGGAGTTTTACGATAGTGCAGCCAACTTTAATGGAAATCAAAGAGATAAAGAGACAGAAGGTCAGAGTGCAATCATTTATTTGTTGAAGCACTTTCCCAAACTGCACAGTACATGCAAGAACGGTGTGAATGACATACATATTGGAAAAGGTGTCAGTAAACCTTTGCATGTCAAGGATATGTAAAATTTAATTCATGTTTCTATTGACACTGTTCTTAGCTGCTGTGCAATTTCAGGTGCTAGAAAAGTGTTTATCATATTTGGTGCCTTGTAAATATGCCTACAAATTAGAACAACTATACAATGAAGAATGTGCTAAACTTGGAATTGAAAATGTAATTAAACCCCTAGCTGTTGTTCCTGCTAAATGGTTCAGTTTTTTTAAGAGTCTGCTTGTTGTTATACACATGTGGACTAAACTGATGGTTCTACTTTCAGCCGTGGGGGCGTTATAATGTGACGGTCAATCCCACTATTCGTTGGTCAAAGAGTAGCCCACGAGTTGGCGGTGGGTGGTGATGACTAGCTGCCTTCCCTCTAGTCTTACACTGCTAAATTAGAGACGGCTAGTGCAGATAGCCCTCGTTTAGCTTTGCACGAAATTCAAAAAACAAACATCAGAAATAAGTTTGGGATTATCAGCCGTCATCGCATGAATAGAAGTCATGAGGTCGTGATTCAGACCTGAAGTCATTCAGGTCGTGTCAAGTATCATCGTGTGATCAGAGGCTGTGATTCAAGAGCGTCAACTATCGTCACGTGATTAGAGGTCATAATCAAGTAAGCAATTCTTTCTAGGCTAAGCAGTGTTTTATAAATCAAGTTTTCCACACGAGTTATGAGAACTATAATGAAACACTATTCCACTATTTATTGAACTCACGCTATGAACAATATAAGATATGATTACATTATAAATTTATAAAGTTTCATTAGCAGCAGACATACTTTCTAATTTATTCAGAGACCCTGGTGAGCATGCAGGCATCAGAAAGTCATGAACTACGATCAAATTCTCTGGATCTTCGAAATTATGTACACATAACGTCACTGCGAACTTATAATATCCTAGGTTAATTTATCCTCCCCCTACCGGAAGTAATATTGTTCAAGAAGCTAAAACAAAATAAAGTTTAATATATCTTCACGTAAACTGCAGATGCTTTCCCCCAGTCCTCATAAATTTTCCATTCCGAATTAAAAATCAGAAGCGTGGAGAAATAGCATTTCGGATCTATCTTCTCTCTTCCACAAGTCATCGCCCCAAAAGGCCTTTCCATCAATACTAGAACTCGTTAGTTGGGCTGGACGATGAGAGACAAAATGCTCTCGAAATGTAATTTATATATGCACTATAATACTTTAAAAGTTGTGGTTCAAACACTGAAACCAATAGGCCCAAAACTTATGATAAAAATAGCATTTCAGAGGATATTTTATTCCTCATCGTACGACCTAACTTACAAATAGAAATGGCAGCTCTGGCGGTGACTCATAAGAGATGGAATATAGATCTGAAGCGCTATTATGAAACGCCTCTGACTTTAAAGTAACTGAACAGCTCGAGAGTTTTGTGGATCGCTCCCCTTCTCCACCACCTGACGCGTACCTGCGTAACAAATGATCAGTTACTTTCCTCAGGTTTTCCGTTGGGTCGACGGTCATTTTCTGGACCTAAAACGCAAAGCTGGAGTTTGATTTACCGCGTTTGAGACAACGCAAATAACTCAATGTGTAGCTCTGTGCTAAAAAAAAATCCAACAACTTTCTTTGGGCTTTCTTTTGTTTCTTTAACAAATTCTCGTTCATTATCAGAGCGAAGTTACAAAATATTCTTAATCTCTTCATAGAAATCAATAGTAAACGTACAAATCTAGAAACCCTTGAACTTCGCCAAAAAGATACTCTATAAAGCAGACAGTTTACGCATCATTCATGATGATCAAGAAGTGTTATAGAAATGAATAAAAACCCTATAACCCGAGTGCTTCCGAAAGATGAAACTTTCTTTTTCAGGGGCAAAGCCCCCCAGTGGCACATCGGTATGTCTGCGGATTTACAACGCTAGAATCCGGGTTTCGATACCCGTGGTGGACAGAGCATAGATAGCCCATTGTGTAGCTTTGTGCTTAATTACAAACAAACAATTAGGGGCAAAGTTCACGCATTATGTTAACAAAAGAAGTGCGTCAGCTTTTTGTACCCCCCGTGTAGGTCGCTATCAAAATTAATTTCACCTAACTCTTAATATTCACACATGGATGAACACGATGTACAATTTGTTTCAGAGAGTTGAAAAAAAAACATTGTTAATAGACTATGATTATATTGTAAACTTCGCCATAGCCATGAAAAATAGGTTTCAATTTATTGAATGGTCAGGAGAAAGGCCGAGGAAAGCAACTGGTCATTTGTTACGCATTGGGTAACACCTGTCAAATGCTGGAGAAGGGGAGCCTGTTAAAAATTATTAGGCTTCTCAATTACTTCAGCTAGTCTTTAATAGTGTTTTTACTACACATAAACTTCTAGATTGACAGGGGTGAAATCTACTGTCTTTGTAAAAAAAAAAATAAGCGAATAGCTTAGAAGGATATTAGAATGACGAGAGAATGTAGGTCAGGCATCAGAGATTAATGTCAGATACGTCTTTTCAATGTTGTGCATGGTTGTTTAGGTATAGAAACAGTTCTTATAGCAAACGTCTTTAACGTGATTTATTGCGCATGCTCAATTGCAACTTGTGCTCACGCTAACAACGTCGATCACATATCATTTTTATATATTGTGATGGTGGGTACGATCAGCTGGAAAATGAACTAAGCAAAAACTTTTGATGACAGCCGATTCTATACTTTTTGATAAATAGGACCGATAACCTTAGCAACGAATATCACCATAGCAGCACGTAACGACGAAAGAAAATGAATACAATCGTTTTTATCGTAAGATTCATGAGTGGAAAAATTAAGTTCGCCATGGATTCTTGGTTCTTCATCTCGATTAACTCATTCAACATTTGTGTGGTGTGTTAGATTGCGTAAAGACTATTGCAAAATAATCCAGTGAATGGGAAACCTGAGTTTTTAGGACGTTTCTTGAGTTATGGGTATAACAAGTAAACATCTAAGCTATTTGATTATTTTACGTATGTGATAATATTACATCGGTTTCACCTAATTAAGGGTCCTCTCGTATTATTACCTTTAATTTTAAAATAGTAAATAGTCTTTTTTTTTCAAACAGCCTCTTATGTTTACAATGCGAGTTAGAATTAACACTGAAACTATACAAAATTTTTCTATATATTTGTATTTGTATTTATGGCAAAGGTACTGAGGCTATCTGCCGCTGTCACTAATTTGGAACTACTGACTAAAGAGAGAGAAGGCAGCCAGTCAGCACCGACCTCCAACGTCATCCACACTAATAGTTACTGTTACTCTAATAACGCACAGCTTAAAGTGTGGGAAATATGTTTTTGGCATCACACGAATGTACGGTTTCGAACCCAAATCATTAGCTCCGAAATTCGGAGCTCCACCACAGGAGAAGCCCGTGCCCCTTTTTTTTCTAATTTTATTTAGAAATATTTATGGTTATATCAAAAATATAATTAGTTTTTGATTGTTTCAGAATTTCGTGCAAAGCTGCCCTTAAGTTTCAACTGATAAACCAGAGGGAAAGTAGGTAGTAAACAACATCCGCCGACAGTTCTTGGGCTACTCTTGCCCAAACAAAAAACGATGAGCGTGAACCATAAATCCTCGGATTCACATTCTGGGCACTAGCAATAAGGCCACCCCAGAAAAAATCAACTGTATAAAGATATTAACAACTCATTAGATTTGCTCTCTGATTTTAGTTAAAACTGAACTACTCTGTACGTAGGTCGCACTTCACAAAGACCGCAGAATAGAATTAAACAACGTGTACCCAAATCCATAAGAACTAAGAGTGTGAAAGAAAATAATTTATCATGTCGCTTCTGTAAAACAAAAGTTCTACCAACAAAATGTGAATCAGCGATTGGCCAGCATTTACTAGTGAACCCGACTTGTGCTGATAG